>NC_142794.1:82280915-82369083 GCF_049724085.1 Artemia sp. Qi Xiang Cuo
CTAGCCTTAAGATATAGTTTATCTGAACGAACACCTTACTTATCCAGCAATCTAAGAGACAAATTTACCTCTGCTTAAACCTTCTTCGTTAATATCCATCAGCTGCACCAATATTCATCAGCATTTTCAATGTCCATTTTAAGTTGCTGTTTTATGCAGTGGCGTCAATGGGGGGGGGGTATACCTTTTTAGGGGAATTTTCCTTGGAAAATGCATTTTTCGCTAGTTTTGTTGAAAAAATGTAAAAAACGACAGGTTTGCACCACCAACAGCCCCCCTAACACATTGGAAAAAATATGTTTCCCCCCTCCGAAAAAAAATGTGAACTGATGCCACTGGTCATATTCTGACACAATTTTTATGTAATATAATTTTCGGAGCCATGATATTAGCCTTTGAATTCAGTAATCATTTTGTTGCTATTCCTTAGAAAAATTGTTCATCTGGCAAATAATCATAGAGTTTTTACAAATCGATTAATTGCTAATCTAAACAACGAAAATTACTAAATTTCATCAATTGCTTTCATGTGGTAGTCTAAAACTTATAGTGTAGAAGACGAATTCTCGAATCGTACGCTAAATAATATACAAATTCAGTGAGAGAGTTTATTATGTTCTAGGTGTTCCCCCCCCCCCTGTAAAATATCTCCTTGAAAATAATCCCCAGAAAATACTCTGGAGAATACTGTGTGACCTATGATAACTTCAGCAAATGTTTCAAAAAGTGGAAGCACCGGTCGGACAAATGTTTAGTTGTAACGGAGTGTTTTGAAGGGAATGGCCCAGGTTTTTTTTTGCTTTTGCTTTTTTGAAGTACAATAGTATTAAAAATAAATATATAACAATTGAATGGTAAATTGGTGGTCCAGACTTGGCATGTAAGCTAGTAGTTGGGTTTGCCAACACCCCCGCCCCACCCATCGTAATTATGGCTGATATTTTGTTGTTTTATTCTGTTGTTTGTTTCTGATATTTTCCATATATTTTTTTCTACTGTTTTTTTTCCAATCAAATTATTGGCCCCTTAAAATGTCTTCTTCCTTAAATATCTTGATTCTCACCTGATCATGCTTAAAAGGACCCATTGGCCTCCTTGAATCTAAAAAAAACTATTTCTGATACCATTTCAGTTCATTTTTACATAATTAGTCGGGTTTTTTTTCCAGTCCCTTTTCAACTATCAGCCCTTTAAATTTTATGAGTCTGATTTTTTTTATTAGTCTGATTTCTTTATGTATACCTTGAGCAGATAGCAGCTATAGTACATATTTAAAAACTAAATGTGTGTGTGCTGCATTGTTAATATGCGGTAAAATATGATTTATCAGACAGCTCGTAGTAACGAACTGTAAGTAAGGAGCGATGCGGCTCAATAGTAACCGAAACTTTAAAAAACGGACTTTTTATATCAATAGATATATCAAAAGAATTGGCTTAATATGTTTATTCCAAATATATGAGATTCATTAAGTGTTACCCATCAAAAGTTAAGCGGTTGAGAAAATTTGCCTGATTTTCGAAAAAAGGGGGGCACCCTCTAAAAGTCAAGGAATATTAATGAAAATCACACCATGAGAGTCAGCGTATCCAAGACCTTATTGTAGAAGTTTTAAGCTCACATCTGCAAAAATGTGGATTTTTTTTCTTTTTTTTTGCCAGAAGAAAGATTACGGATACGCGTTGGTTTTTTTTTCTAGGGGTGATCGCATCGAACTAATAGTCCTAGAATATTGAGAAATAGCTCATTCGAACGGAAATTAAAAGTTATAGTGCCCTTTTTAAGTGACCAAACAGATTGGAGGGCAACTGACCCCCTCCTACCCACTTTTTTTCCTAACAGTCATCTGATAAAAGTTATTAGATAGTCATTTTGTTCTGCATAGTTGAAAAGCCCAGTAACTATGCCTTTGAGGATAACATAACACCCCCCCCCACAGTCCACGGGGAAAGGTCTGTAAGTCATGAAATTTGCCCATTGTTTACGTATAGGTTTTCTAATTGGGAAGTATGCATACATTTTTCAGGGAGGGGGAGAATTTTCCACGAGGGAGATTTTCAACGGGGATAATTTTCCGGGGTATGAGCTTTCCAAGGGAAATTTTACACGGGGGGAACTTCCCAGGATCTGTATACGAAATGCTTTTTATTTGGCTTACTTTCTGTTTTCCATCTCAATTTTACATTTGAAGATATTAAGGGGAAATTGTCCAGGGGATATATTTACCGGGTTGAAATTGTCTAGAGTATTTTTTCGTAGGTCGGGGATTTTCCACGGGAGAAATTCTCCATGGGGATTTTTCCACAGGATAAATTCTCAAGAGGGAATTTTCTGCGGGAGCAATTTTTTACTAGGGGGTTGGGGGTATTTATAGGAAGAATTTTCCACGGAGGTTGGATTTTTTGCATTATTTTAAAAACAATCAGAAATCAGATTTCTTTTTCCTAATGAAAGTGGGCTAAGAAAAAAAGAGAAAAATTTTCTAATGAAAGTGGGTTAAGAAAAGTAAGAAAAAATTTCAGCTGGAATCACTACCCCTTCCTCAAATCTTTACTCTTTACACCACTCAATGAAATTGTTAACTAATCATTTTCTTAGATTTATGAAGTGGGAAAATGGCTCTAGAATTTACAATAACGAAATTCTTCGAAACTATGTAATAAGCATGCGATTATTTAAACAGTTGTTTATTATTATCAACAACAACAAACCGGGAAATTTTAGGTTAAAACCATTGATTTCTTGAAAAACACCCGTCGGCTTTTAAACTGATCAGGTTTCCTTTCTAGTCTAGACCTTTATCTTCCAGATACTCTAAAACTGAATCAAAATTGAGTAAAATCT
This sequence comes from Artemia sp. Qi Xiang Cuo, assembly GCF_049724085.1. Classification (NCBI taxonomy): domain Eukaryota; kingdom Metazoa; phylum Arthropoda; class Branchiopoda; order Anostraca; family Artemiidae; genus Artemia; species Artemia sp. Qi Xiang Cuo. The sequence goes on from NC_142794.1 coordinate 82,283,760, forward strand.
TTTTCAACATGCACCTTTCGACAATCAGCGCACTTAAGTATGTACGGGCAATCGTTGTAAGTCTTGATCATTTTCATCGCACAATTTTGCAAACTAACACATTCAATTCGTTGCTTCACATTTTGTTGACTGCATTGATCACAAATATATTGGTGCAATCTATCTCTCAAATTTTTTGCTACCGTACTAAAAATTGTCGATGGATGATATTGCCGAAACATTGCCGAGTGAATTACGGTTAGCCTTTTTATAAGTAACAATCATCTTTATAAAAGAATTTTATCAGAAACCATGTTTCTAATAAGAGGGCCAAAGAGTCCCAACAATACCCGCATAGTAGTTTATTTCACCTAGACTAAGCTGATTATCTGAGAATGCAAACCGAAAAGCCGGTTTTAAACAGATCAAGCTTCTTGAGTGGGGTTGGAATAACACGTAAGTACCTAAAAGTTGTATAAAAAGACTATAAAAAGTATGTATAAATGTGCCTTTTTTTCTATTTGGCCCGTTCCCAGAAAATATTGATAAAACTATGGCTATATTTTGTTTTATTTGCAGGTGGGATAATCAGCGCTTGCGAGAACAGCTGGAATATGTGCGGCTCCGATCGAGATACGAGAGTGAAGAAGAGGATGCAATAGGAAGTAAAGCTCAACCAGTGAAATCTTTTCTTCCAAACCTTGATCACGTTGAAAAAATCAATGTGTATCCTAGTCTTCCAGTCAATTTGTTTGGCACACCCTTGCATAGATTAGAAAAAAGGTAAATTCACAATTTCTGTTTCTAGGGGTGTGTACCTGGTGGTTGTTAAAATTTTAAATGGAGTTAATTCTCCCTCATATACATGTCAATGGTTAGCAGACGCAGGCTGTTCGAAAATGCACAATGAAAAGAGAGAAAAAAGGCAAAAATACTCTCCCTGAGTAAAAAATAAAAAGTGAATGTTGGTAAGATTCGCCACGCCCTGCTGTAGCCATTACAGTTTGCTATTCTTGGCAACTTTTGATACTTAAATCACTTTTTTCCGTCTGAAAGAAGTTGACCGATTAAGTTTTAGCATTACTTTTACTGGATGTCATTTTTATACGATAATTGACTGCTGGATGGTGATTTTTTTTTTATTTACCTGTCTTCAGTTTTCCCGATTTCCTTTGGAGGTATTTTGAGGGGACTGTTCAATGCAATCCCTGGCAGAGCAAAGTTGATGAGAGCAGCCCATCGCTTGCAATTATGCTCATTTGTAATTTTGATGGGAGAAATGCTTACCGAATAGCTGCATTTGGTTATTAGTTACCATATAGGACAGTCTTTTGGCAGAAGTAAAACAGAGGGTCATCAACGCAGAAGATTTGCCCAACATCGTGAAAGTCATTGAAAGTAAAACGGAAATGTCTCACCTCCTTTAAAAGGAGTTTTTATTCTATTCAGACTGCCGCCAAGTTTAGCAGCGTGTGGATGTCACCAAAAGCGTGGCAAACCACAAACGTTTTTCCCTAAAACAGAGTTAATTCGAAAATTAGGGTGCTTAGTATTTTATCCTAAGGAACAGACTTGCTGAATTCTATTCGGCTCTTATGAGGCCACTTTTTGCTTTCTTTTTTTTTCGGTTCCCCAGCTCACTTCGTAGTTTCAACAGCCTTAGTCATATGATCCAAGATCTAGATTCCCTAAGTAACGAATCTATTTGTTCAAACTGAATAACTATTTACAATTTTGTAAAAAAAAAAAAAAAATTTATGGGAAATTCAGTTTCAGTTAAGTTTACCTTGTACTTCCAATTTTTTAACCTAGGTAAAGTTCAATAAAATAGAGAGAAGTTTGCTTTTGATCAATTTATGATTTTGATTTGATTTCTTATTTCAGTTGAATAATGAAGAATGAACAACGGTGGAATTCAGATAGAAATAGCCTAATTACTTGTTGATCATCGATCTGTATTATATAAGTAATGAAGGGCATTTACAAGGAAAGTGATAGGTGTACTACCGTAAAATTGGATGGAAAAATACAAATAATAATAATATATACAAAAATACAAATACAAATAAAAACACAAGGTTTACTGCTGTAAAGAAGTAAAAAAATACAGTAATAAACTGAGTAAGAACTTCATTTTGTCTAGTTCAATTCGAAAGATGTAAAATACCAATATCATATGGTTTGTAAGGAGCGACCTCTGTAAAAAAAAGAAGAAAAAGCTAAAGTTTGATAAAACTGGAGATACATAAAGAGAATTGACTTTTCCAAATATTTAAAAATCTTCAATCTATTAACGTTATAAATATGTATAATTCTTCAAAAAAAAGGAGAGAACGCCCCCTAAAACTGAGTAAGAACTTCCTTTTTTCTAGTTTAATCCGAAAGATGTAAAATACCAATATCAAACGGTTTGTAAGGAGTGACCTCTGTAAAAGAAACCTAAACTATGAAAAGCTAAAGTCTGATAAAACTGTAGATACATCAAAAGAATCGGCTTTTCCAAATATGTAAAAATATTCAAGCCTAAGGCGTCTTACCATAGGCTATTAACGTTATAAATGTGTATAATTCTTCAAAAACAAAGGAGAGAACGACCCCCAAAAAGTTGACACTCGAGATGAAAATAGAAATTGGCAAATTGAAAATTTAAGATATTCCTATCTACATATATATTTATGGAAAAGCACGAAATTTTGAATTTTGGGTAATATTATTGAACTGGATGTTCTTATCCCACTTAATACTTTGCATCTGCTTAATTATCTTTTTATTTATTTTTTTCAGAGAGTTTAATCCACCTTCGTTTCCCGAGTTGACGAAAAGTCATGGGAAGTCCAGATCCAAAAAGCGAAAATCTAGTTACTGATTTTTTTATTTGTTTTTGTCGTTTTTTACTAATGTGTGTTGGTACAAAGCAATTGTTTTTTTATGTTGCAATTTTATTGTTTTATCGTCTTGATTTTATTCTTTTTTCTGAATTTTTAAAACAACTTGCGATCAAATATATCGTTGAATTTTTATCAGCTATAAATTTATGATGAGCTAGTCGCAAACCAGAATATATTTTAACAGTTTCAAAAGTTGAATGGTTAAGCTTCGTGGGAAAATGCCCACGTTAGAAAAAAAGGAGTTTCTAGTCAATATATCTTAAAGTTAAAACATGTCACAGTAAAAGGTGAGATAGAGATTTTATAGCATGCTGCCTTCTCATTATTTCTGCTCATTAAGTTAATCCTGTTCATCCTTAAAAGCTTATGATACCAGATGATAGTGTCACGAAAACGTAGCAAAAAGAGTTTTTCTTTCAGTTAAATACACGATTACTGCGTGGGGAGATTGCCCCATGCACGATTGAAAAACTCATCTCCCACGGGAGATGAGTTGAATGAAAGGTAATACAATTTGGAAATTCGGTTATATTAGTGACTTGTGGAGCCTGGAAAGGTGAGTTACTTATTGTTTTTTTTTTGTTTCTGTTTTTAAGGGTAGTTTGAAATAAAATTAAAAAAAAAATTAATTTGGTTTAAATGTATATATGTAGAATATTAGTTGAGGCACGATTAATTTAAATTTATGTGTTAACAGGTTTTTGTTCCTGGCTCTATCGAGTTGTCTCTTAGTCGGTAATTTAATATGTTGTGTATTTACAACTGGTCTACACTCAACCTGCCGCAACTTCTACACCTGACTGAAGATAGATGCTCATTCAGACACCACATCAATAACTTCGAAATACCCGGTCCCCCCCCCCCACAAAAAAAAACCTCTATGTATATGATTCAAGGTAATGCTGCTGAAAAGAATGGTATTTTAATCAAGAGCCACCGGATAATGTAATAAATAGGACAGTGTTTTCGGAACTATTGCCTGGAATCCAGGCCTAAAATTTTTTATGGCGAATTTTCAAGTTATTAAGTTTGTTTTCACTTATTATTTCCCTAAATCATCGGCTGTTTGATACATCCCCAATAGTAACTGAAGAAAATTCTTTTATTTTTTTTTCTTCCCTCTTACTTTTTGATAATGTCAGGTACACTATTTAATTTTTGACATGACTGCCGCTTTTATTAATGTACAAATGTATACCATATGTTATTATTTATGATATCTACTTGTCATTTTATTTTTCTTCTTTTTTATAAATCTTATAGAGATGGCCGGGTGCATTTCTAAAAGGGCAGCCTTGCCCAAGTTAGAAAGGATCCAAATTAAGACACCTATCTAAAGTGGCTATGGTAGTTAGCTGTTATGCTAAAAGCCTTCTACAAATTAATGGGCCTTTAGAATCTGATAGGCTGGCTATGGAGGTTATCAATTATATTTCTTTACATTATGTTAATTATACTAACGGATTATTGATTATACTCCTTTACAAAAAAGGCCAAGAAAAGGTTTGAATTTACTAAAAAAGAAAAACCGTGTTGATTAGATGCGAGACATATTTCCACTGAGTACTCTTAAAGCAATAATTCTTAATGGAATAAAGAAGTTTATTAAACTGTATTGTTGAATCCTGAAACGGGGAGCATCAACATTTACATATACGGAATCAAAACGACAATCCTACTTTTCAACAAATTTATCTAATGTACCATTTGATTTATCGTTTCATATTAGCTATTTTTAGTAGAACAGAATTTTCATGATGTAGGTTTTTGGTAGAATGGTGCATGCCACAGCCTCAATCATGAACTTTCAAGCAGGGCTATCAGTTTAAATGCCTAAGAAAATCATGGACATTAAAAGGATCTACCTCTTTTTTCCATTTCGCCAATTCATCAAGGTGAGCACCATCGTCGTCTGACTTTATAGTGTATCATTAATGCTCTAGATCAGTGGTTTTTAAACTGTGGTACGCGTACCCCTTGGGGCTACGCATAATTTTATACGGGGTACGTGACCAGCCAGCAAAAAAAATACAACAACCCGTTAACCTTTATCTTAGCTATAGCTTAATTAATACTGGTAGCCTAACTGAGAATGGATACCTAAAATGTTTTGTGGGTAAAAAGGGGCACAGTGTAAATAAGTTTGAGAACCACTGATCTAGACCACTGCCTATTTAAATGCAGCATTTTTTCCTTGCGGCAAACATGAGGTCTGCTTTATATGTCGAATATTTTCAAATCTTACAAGCTTACCTTTTACTTTAAAACCCTAGAGAAGCGAAAACTCTCGAAAAGTGCCGAAATTGGATTGCTCGATCTAATATTTAAGCGGCCTGTGATAGGGGATTTAACTCTATCATCACACGAACCTCGCGAAACACGTAAAGAAGTCACAAACCTAAGGAAGAAGAAAAACTGTTGCACATATCTTTAGGCTTTGAATTCAATGGTCCGAAACTGATAACGTTTAAAAATGAATTATTCAGTGCTTCCTTCTTTTGTGTTTATGTTGAAAGTCGAAACTCGAGCATAAACTGGTAAATTGATGTCGTATAGGGGCAGCGTTTTCCATTTCTTGTCCTGGTCGTTGCGTTTACGGAAAGTGTTGAACCTAAGGTTCGATTGGTAAACGTAACATTGTGTTTCAGAAAGCTGACCATAATTTGTATCTGGGGCTAGAAAGAACGGTTTTGCTTGTAAATGAGCCAGAGTGTAAGTGAGCCATGTGAGTTGAAATGAAGTTTTATAGTCTATGTCGGAGATAACTATCTTAAGTTATACACCCAAGCTTTCGTTCCACCGAGCCATGTTTCTGCTTTTAACTGGAAAGCTCCGCTTTAATGGGCAAGCAGGATGGCTCCAGATTCAAAATGAAAACTGAAAGATTAAAACTCCAGATTAAAAATGAAACTTTTTCACTTTGATATTGTTACTGTGATACCAGTTTTTTTTTTTTTTTTTTTTTTTTTTTTTTTTTTTTTTAATAGGGAATTATTAAAACTTGAAACATTTTGCAATCAAAAACGAACAAAAATTAATTAAAAAACCTTTCCGAAAAATAAGTTTTTCGAAGAAAAGTAAAGGCCATTTTAAACTTAAGCTCGGCAGATACAAATACCTTTTAAAAATTCAAACTCAAAACGACCAAAATTACTATTAAAGAAAAAATAAAAGTTCAAAACAGGGATAAAATCCTTTTAATAGACAGTGTATAAAAAATCACAAAAATACCAGATATTTCGTTCACATATACAGTGACCGTCATCAATAGTAAAACTAAACTAAACCAATTTAAAACAGAAGTTTAAATACGAACTCAAATAAAACTATATATTGTTTAATTCTCTAATTCTTTTCAAAGCAAATGCAGAAGCTAGCCTCTTTGACCTTCTTGGATTCGGTTCATTAGCGTTCAATGATAGTGATAGTGATATATTTAATTAACAAAAAGTTTAACTACAAAAATCAATATGATTCACCCAAAACCAAACGGTTGACGTGGGGTGAAACAAGCAAAAAAAAAAATAAAAAAAAATAATACATACATGTAACATCATTCAAATACACTATAATAAGAAAGAAAGATAAAAAGAGAGAAAAGAAAAGAAAGAAAAAAAAATAAAGAATAATAATAATAGTGCAGGAACAGCAACTACATACAATATTAATGTTGTGGGGTCACACTCACAAACCAACAAGCAATTACAACTTAATTTAAATTAAATCAAATCAAATCACCTTCAAAACAAACAAAACTAGAATTCATACTTACTTAATAATTTTTCTTTCAATTTTGCTTTAAAACCACTAAAATTTTCTAGTTTCTTCATATCATTATCCAAATTATTCCATAAATTTATACCCTTTATAACAAAAGAAAACGTGGACCTGGCTGACACTATAGGTGGAGTATAATAATCATTTTTACCCCTAGTATTTTGGTTATGTATATTCCATCGGCTGTAAAACCAACCATTAAAGCACTCCGGCAGCTGCTTCATATTGTACCTATGCATAAATACTAATATATAAAAATGATGAAGACCCGCTGCTGGCAGTATCCTAAAATCCCTATAGACTTCTCGAACCAAATCTCTTCCCGATTTTCCTGATAATACTCTAATAGACTTATTTCAGATAATTCATACAGGATTATCAATTGAAGAAAAGGTACCCATGTATATAGAAGAACAATACAAAATATAAGGATGGATTAATGAAAAATAGAGAAGCCTAAGTATACTAGTTGGAAACATATTTTTAAGTTTGCGAATCATCCCCAAATTACGCGATAGAATCCGGGATAAAGTTTCAATATGGGATCGGAAACTGAGAGTCTCATCTATAATAATGCCCAGATACTTTACTGCCTTTTGACGAGCAATCATGCCATCTTCATATGCTGTATCCATGGATAATAATTCGATGTCCTCGAAAATGTAAGAAAATTACTCTTAGAGGGGTTCACCTTTAGCTGATTCACTCTCAGCCACCTTGAAACCTCATTTAGCGATTCTTTTACACTCTCTAGGAGCAATCTCTCTGACTTTTCGATTATCACTAAAGAAGTATCATCAGCAAACATAGGCACTGTAGCCGCGCTATCATTTTTGACGATCTCACTCATTATTGTTTCCAGTTTACTTAAAGACTGTTGAAGATCATTCCCAGAAATTGAAAATAATAAGGGTCCAAGTACCAAACCCTGTGGGACTCCACACTCAATACAGTTTTCATGAGAACCCATATTACCAATTTGAACATATTGTTTTCTACAAGACAAAAAAGAACGTAAAAATGAAAGAGCTGGACCCCAAATCCCATAAATTTCACACTTCATTAACAGAATATCATGACTGACCGTATCAAAAGCCTTTACAATATCTAAAATACAGTTGCCACTTTATACCCATTATCCAGCGCCATATTAATAATGCTAGTCAAATATATGTTTGCTTGCTCAGTAGTGCAACCTTGACGGAATCCAAATTGTGTAGGAGTAAATATTCTCTGGTCTTCCAGATATTGATACATTCTGACCGAAAAGCATTTTTCTAGTATCCTAGACATAATGGGTAAAATCAAAATTGGTCTATAATTTTCCACATCACCAGTATTCCCTCCTTTATGTATTGGTATTACTTTCGCTGATTTAAAACAACTCGGAAACACTCCCTCTTTTAGACACTGATTAATTAATGAAACAAAAGTTTGAGCAATCACATCCCAAATTATTTTTATTACTCTAATTGAAACAATATTAGAGCCAGAATTGGTACCTTTCATACCATAAACAATGTTTCGAACTTCAGATTCTTGAACTGGGAGTAGATTTAAAGAGATTTCCAACTCCTTATGAAGTTAATTTTGAAAAGCCTGATCGCCTGTTTTGCTTATAATCGACTCTTTCACTCTCCTTCCAACTGTCGAAAAATGGTTAGCAAATTCTTCACAAATTTCCTCTGGATTTTTAAGGCTGGTTCCATCTTTACGGAATATTTCCTGAGGGATTCCTACAGATGATTGTCCTAAAGTGCTTCTTATCAGATTCCATGTTTTCAACGGATTTCCAGATGCTTTTTCAAAGTCTATTTTATAATAATCTTGTCTAGCTCTTCGCAGGAGTCTGTTTAGCGCATTACGATAACTCTTATAAATTCGCTCATTTTCATCGCAGGGATGACGTACCTTTTTCTCATACAAATTATTCTTCTTATTTATCGATCTCAATAAACTCGGAGTAATCCAAGGCTTCTTTGAAGGTTTTCTTCTATTGTTATTAATATTCTTAGAGCATTTTTCCAGAGATTGCTTAATTATTTGGTAAAAGACTCTGAACTTAGAGTCAATATCCGCAGAGATTGAAAACTCTGTATTCCAATCCTTGTTAGCTAGGTCATTTCTACATTTCAGAAGTGCATCTTTATCGAGTAACATCCTCAGCTTGAGACTGCTCTTATTCGTGGAATTTTTATTATCAACGCATACTGAGTAACTTGCAAATACACCAAAATGATCAGAAGTATCACTTATAAGAACACTTGGACCACCCGACATATAATTTAAAAATATGTTATTCAGAAATTTATATGACGTCCTCCTAACACGAGTACTAATACTAATGGCAGGGAAATAACCAAATGAAATTATCAAGTTTAAAAATTTGTCTGTATTTGATCCATTATCCAATAGATCAATGTTAAAATCTCCCATTATAAAAATAGGACTTCGATGTGGGATCTTTTCCAATTGTTCTTCAAGTAATTCATAAAACTCGATAAGAGATCCTGATGGTGGCCTATATACAACCAGAACATAACCACAAGGTCCAGACAGCTCTAACTGCAAAATAAAAGACTCAAAAACAATTTCTTTATACATTAAAATATCATCTCGGACACTTGCCCGTATATCAGAACGTATATACGCTGCCAGTCCCCCGTGTCGGCGAAGTTGACGATTTTTCGTGTAAAGATTATAACCTGAAATATGTAAAAGTTTCGAATTATAATCATTTAACCAAGTTTCAGTCAGTCCAATTACCTGAAAAAGAGATAAACTGGAAATTTCATTTATAAAATCTAAACTTGAATTCAATCCTTGGCAATTCAAATGGAACACATTAAATCTATTCGAAAAATTACTACATGCCATCTGCATTTGGTTTACGAATAAATATTTAGAATCTTCAAACTCCAACCTATAATAACCACAAGGCCCACCACTTCCATAAAAAGTTTCATTATACCTACTTTCAAAATTTACCTTCTTGTTTTCCAGCCCCAACACGTTAATTTGTCCTGGAGGAGACTCCAATCTTTCATCCAACATCAAAGCCAAATAGACAAATTTGAGTACGACTCCACAGAGGAAACAATTCAATACACTATAAATATAGATTTATTTAATGCTGCCAAATAAAAATAATAACACAAATAATACTATTTATATAAAAAAATAACATAAGGAAAATAAATATTCAAAAAAAAACAAAAACAACAACAATGACTCAAAAGGGCACACCTTGCATATTGGGTGCCTTCTCATATTTACATTTCTTCTACGCTACAAACAATCAACTATGAACTATATGAACTCCCTCAATTTCCTGCCAAAATTTACTTTTATCACCAATTAATCACCAGCTACTTCTTAATCAATGGGAACATGAATTCGAACAATTATTTTTCCTCTTAAGCTTTACTAATTGCCGCTATGTTGGTTACGAAATGATTGATTATTCGGTGCATAATCAAGTTCAGGAATCAAATCGTCTGGTGAATATTTAGCACGTGTTCCGTTGGGGCGATTGAAAAGTAACACAGACGGAAAAGTTTTCGAGATCCAAGCGTCTATTCCTAATTTGCGTAATTTTACCCTTTTAATCAACAAATCATTTCTTGCTTTGCGAACTTCAGCTGGGACATCATTACTGAGGTAAATATCACGGAACGACGACACTGCTTTACCTTTTAATTTCTTGGCATTTTTCAAAATATCAATTTTCGATTTTTTATCAGATACTTCAACACGAATAAATTTCTGTCGCTCACTCACTAGGGTTACCTTGAATGGTTGGACTGGAGCTATTTCTAGTCCTTCCGTAAGAATACTTTTGAAGATATCCTTCGCATTTTTTTCAGATTCACAAGAGACATTCCATACAATAATATTCTTTTCCAGTTTATCAAACTCCAGCCTGGCCAATCTCATACTCAAATTATTTGACTCTTTACTCTGTGCTATACAATCATCAGAAATTATTTTTACTTGGTTCTTTAGAGATTCTTTGACTTGCTCAAGCTGCCTCACTCGCTCATCATTTTCAGCCAGCTGCCTTGCAAATCCCACATGTGATATCTCCAAATTTGCCACTTTATCTTCAATTCCCTTAATCCTATTTTCTAAAGAATCTAGCTTTTTTCTATTTTCTGTTACCAAACTGATAACAGTATTTAGACTCTCCACAACTGCTGAAATCGTGAATTTATTTGTAGAATCAGTGCTACAAGTAATAACTTTGAGATCATATTCCCCTTCTCCCCTCCGAGTGTTTTCTGTATCATCTCCAATATTACGAGGTTGCTTTCTTTTACGTCCCATGATTATTTCCAGACAACAAAATTAAATTTAATTATCTGCTTACCTCATTAAGGACAATTTTTTTTTTTTTATTCACATGGGTCCATTACGTGCAAATTGCTAAGCCAGCGTTAATTTGGGCATGGCTTTCACCCCTCTTCATAAAAAACTGCTCCAAATAATCCAAATTTCAAATAGAAAAAAAACAATCCGAAGGGCCACTTAGAAAATCGTAAATCCACTTGTCATTAACACTAGGCACCCCAAGCAAGGGCTTAATCAATCAAACGCATAGTCGCAATCAATATGTTAACAGCTGGAATTCTGCACATGTGAAATGTCAAGTTCAAATAAATTTCAATAACTTTCACAAAATAATTTAAATTCCGTCAACTTATAATCCTTAGTTTCCGTTATATATTTAATTTGCTTTAGATGTTCACCTGATAGCAACTGGATAGCAAAAGTCAGCCAAACTGTCCTTAGTAGTGTTTCAAGGTGAACAAAAAGAATTGAACAATAAATCATGTGAATCTCTCTTTATTGCATATGTTTTTTTCACCAATTAATATCCTCGAAACAAAAGCCTATTTGAATTGTTTCACAATCACTTGCTGAACTTTTTGTTCAACCTCATTAAGCTCAAAGTTAAAACTTGTTTGTGACCTTCCAGTTCAAAGCCTGAATGAATGAATGATATAACATTTAGACAGAGGTCAACTACATTGGTTAAATTGATCTTTACTCTGTCAAATTTTAATAAATTATCATAGATAGAGTTCAGCCCAAATTCACCTGTATCCCGATTTAAAGCAATATTCATGAATAAGATTTTCTTTATTTCAAGAGTTTCACGAAAATTTTGCTTTAAACCCCCATCCCTAGAAATCAAAGAGACATTCTCGAACAAAATAAAATGGTCTGGAAAATTGAAAATATGTTCTGAAAGGACTAAAGTAAAATCTTCAGCCTTAGAATCTTGCTTTAAAGCCGAAGAAATAGAATCTTTGTGCTGTAACAATGTCATTTCCAAATTTTGGTTAGTACGTCCCATATATGAGCTTCCGCAAGTACATGGGATCTGATGAACCCCACTGTATTGCCTCAATGAAGTTAGATCCTTCCCAGAATTTAGAAAACCTCCCAAAGTATTATTACTCTTTAAAGCTACCCTTAGACCTGCATACCGGCAGTTCACAAAATGAAGATCCTGGGTGTTATCTTCAATGATAAACTGACTTGGGAGGACCACTTAAATCACTTGCTGTCCCAGGCTATGCCTCTGCTTAGGTCACTGACAAAGCTACGTCGCTTTCAACTCAGCAAAAATGCCCTGGTCACCTACTATAGGAGCCGCATGCGACCAATCCTAGAATATGCCTGCCCTGTCTGGCATCCTGGTCTCACAAAAGAGCAGAGCAATAAGCTCGAAACAATTCAAAAGAGAGCCTTGCGCATCATTCTAGGAGACAGCCAATTGCCCTATGAGGAATGTCTGGCGAAGCTAGAACTCACAACACTTGAACAAAGAAGACACGAGCTCCTCATGAGCTTTGGCCAGTCCATCTTGACTTCCCCCAAACACCGCGACCTTCTCCCACCTGATATCAGACAAGATAACCGACCAAAGACCCGCCACACAAACCAACTACAACCAAGCAATCCAAGTGCCACGAAACGCTACAAAAATTCATTCCGACAATACTTCACTGAAAATTACAACAAATAGTTTTCATAACTTTTTTGTAAATGCGATTATTTATCCGTTTTGTGATATTTCGTATTAAATTATCTATCTATCTATCTAGACCATTACTATGTAAAATTCTTTTAAGTTTTTCACTTATCCCGGGTAGCCTACATATGATAAGGAACAAAAAAAATGAAAATAGTCTGGATTTTAAAATTTACAGAAAACCTACAAATAGCAATAAATTTTTGTCTTATAGTTCTGGTCACGCTCGCCAAGTAAAAATTGGTTTGATTATTTCTTTAACTGACCGGATCTTTAGTATTTGCCCTCCAAAATATTTTAAGGAGGAGTTGTCTTTTCTATGAAAAATACTAATAAGTAACATGTATCCAGAGTGGTTAATTAACCAGACTATTTCAAAAAGAAGAAAAGGTTTCTACAGATTTCTAAGAAGTCTTGGAGACAACTCGGGAGAATGATATTTTTTGTTCCTTACCATATGTACCCGGGCTAAGTGAAAAACTTAAAAGAATTTAACAGAGTTGTTGTCTAAGGGTAGCTTTAAAGAGTAATAATACTTTGGGTAGTTTTTTAAATTCTGGGAAGGATCTAAAGTCACTGGGGTAAGAAAGTGTGGTTTATCAGATCCCATGTACTTGCGGAAGCTCATATGTGGGACGTACTAACCAGAATTTGGAAATGACATTATTACAGCACAAAGATTCTATTTCTTCGGCTTCAAAGCAAGATTCTAAGTCTGAAGATTTTACTTCAGCACTTTCAGAACATATTTTTAATTTTCCAGACCATTTTATTTCGCTCGAGAATCTCTCTTTGATTTCTAGGGATCGGGGTTTAAAGCAAAATTTTCGTGAAACTCTTGAAATAAAGAAAATCTTATTCATGAATATTGCTTTAAATCGGGATACAGGTGAATTTGGGCTGAACTCTATCTATGATAATTTATTAAAATTTGACAGAGTAAAGATCAATTTAACCAATGTAGTTGACCTCTGTCTAAATGTTATATCATTGAACGCTAATGAACCGAATCCAAGAAGGTCAAAGAGGCTAGCTTCTGCATTTGCTTTGAAAAGAATTAGAGAATTAAACAATATGTATATGTGACCGGTCACAGTATATGTGACCGAAATATCTGGTATTTTTGTGAATTTTCATACACTGTCTATTAAAAAGGATTTTATCCCTATTTTGAACTTTTATTTTATCGTCATGGAAAGGCAGTTTGGTCTCCGAAATTATCTACTATTAAAAAATAAATGAAACCCAAAACGAACAGAAATTAAATAAACAATCATAGCAAAAAACATACAACAAGTAATAATATAAATAAATAAATAGACCTTAAAGCAATTAATGCTTAGGTTGAATATGAAAATCAAGCTTAAAACGAAAAAAAATATTTTGCTATTGAAGTATAAATGAAACTTAAAACGAACATAAATTAATTAAACAATCAATGCAAACAAATATACACTAGATATTAATGTACATAAATAAGAAATCTTAAAACGAGTGAAACTTGAATTGAATATGCAAATCAAGGTTAAAACGAACAAAAATCACTACAAACAAGAGTTTGGGTATCGCCTCCTTCTCTCACTGTAAAACTCTAAAACCTGCTGCGTCGTTGACGCTTTACTGAAAACTATATGCGTCTTGAACAGTCTTGGAGAGTATAAACAACAATAATTTGAATATTTGATGTATAATGATATTTAATTGTTGAAAGATTCATCAGTTCAAGAGTTTATTTCACTGTAAATTTACTTTTTATTTTCAATGCTGTAAGAACTGGAAAAGAAAATATTTGTAATATAATTCGTTTTCAGTTAAGCGTTAATGACGCAGTAGGCTTTTGGTTTTTATTTACAGTCAAGGGAGGGGCAGTATCCAAACTCTTGTTTGCAGAGAAACTATATGCGTCTTGAACAATTTTAAAAAGAACTAATAAATTAAACTGAAAATTTGACGTATAATGATATTAATTGCTGAAAGCTCATCAGTTCAAAATTTCAATATAATTTTAATGTTTATTTTTGATAGAAATGAAAATTTTGCAATAAAACTGGTTTTCAGTAAAGCGCCAATGACGCAGTAGGTTTTAGAGTTTTACAGTGAGAGAAGGAGGCGATACCCAACTCTTGTTTGTAGTGATTTTTGTTCGTTTCAAGCTTGATTTGCATATTTAATTTAAGTTTCACTTGTTTTAAGATTTATTTATTCATTTACATTAATATCTATTGTATGTTTGTTTTCATTGATTGTTTATTTAATTTCTGTTCGTATTAAGTTTCATTTATACTTCAATAGCAAAATATTTTCTTTCGTTTTAGGCTTCATTTTCATATTCAATCAAAGCATTACTCGCTTTAAGATCTATTTATTTAGTTATATTTTTACTTGTTGTATGTTTTTTGCTATGATTGTTTATTTAATTTCTGTTCGTTTTGGGTTTCATTTATTCTTTAATAGTAGTATTTTCTGGTCGTTTTGAGTTTGAATTTTAACAGGTATTTATATCTGCTGAGCTTAAGTTTAAAATAGCCTTTACTTTTCTTCGAAAAACTGATTTTTCGGAAAGATTTTTTTTAATTATTAACGCAAAAACGGTCATTTTTGAATGAACCGTCAAATTTCTTGTTTTTGCTGCAAGTTTATGCGTCATAACGGTCCAACGGTTGCGTTGAAATATTTCTACTGAGCCGTTGAAAATCGCATGCGATATTCTGAATTGAAAACTCCATAGAACCATAAATTGTTAGTAAGTGAGAAACTAATCATGTTTATCTGAGGTTTTCTATTAATATTTGACGAGCAACATGAGGGCTGTGGCCTATTAATTCAAGATTTTGATACTCGAGGCCTTGGGGGATATTTCCAGGGAAACGAGCTCAGAAGATAAGAATTATATTTCCATTAGGCATAGCTGGCCTAAGCTAACACAGATTACTCCTTTGAATGTGTTTCCTGGCTTCTATAACTTGATTTAGCCTAATCCTATGAATGTGCTTTTTAAATATCTCGTAATATTTTTCATGTCTCGATGGCTGCAGTGAACCGTTTCTGTGTGAAAATTTTCTCTATTTGTTGACGTCCGCTATCGGTAAGCCGTTTTGTGTCAAAAAAATCGCATCAATGGGGACCAAAGGTTATTTTCTTTTACGATACCGTCGCTAAAACAAAAGAATTATACATTCGGCTTTAATTTAAGAAACCATGTATTTATGAGGAGTTTAAAAATTGTCAATGGGGGGGGGAGACAAATAGAATGATAGATTAGGTATAAGATAATGAATCGGCAAAGAGAATAGAAAAAAGTTTTAAGAGATCAAGGGGTTTAAGTTTAGTAGTACTAAATAAGCCTTTCTGATTCCCTGTGCATCTATGAGGTGGTGAGGGAGACGTGAGGTGAATGAGTATTTGTTAATGTGAATTTAAGAAATAAAAAGTTTAATTGTATTATTAAATTGAGGGAGAATAGTCCATAACGCTTGAAGCGATAAAAGAATATTTAGATTGGAACGAAGACAGGATTGTTCTAACTTTTGCCCAATGTGCAGAGAAAAGTGAGGGTCAGGTGTATGAGTGCAAACAATTAAGAAAGGAGTGCGTGGAAAGCGTAGGTTTGATGAAATATTGCTGGTATAGTTTATAGTGTGTGATGAGTGTTTTGTAAGTGTCGATAGGCTCATCTTGCTTTGTAAAAGGAAAAGGTACAGATCTGGGGGGGGGGCAGTCGCCGTAAGAACAGTCCTTTTTAAGGACGGATGAAGGAAACGGTGGAATGAGGGAGTAGATTGATTTTGCTTGTTTAACATTAAGCGGGTTGAGTTTTCCAGGGCTCAATTTTTTCGTGTTGGTCCAATTAGTCCAGGTTGAGTTTAATCGAATTTTAATGGGTAAAATTTGCGTGTATCATATTTTGGGCAGATTGATTTTTACCGGTTTGAATTTATAAAGGTAGGATTTTGCCGTTTAGAATTTTGCGTAAATTTAGAATCAGGGAAACCATATTCTACTCAAGAAATATATTTCTGAAGAATAAGAGACAAGAAAATTTCAGATCATGATGCTGTTTTTGCAGAAGAACAACAAAACTTGATTTTTTTTCTTTAATGAACTTGTGTTACTTAGCAAGTATGGGCACCTGCAGCGGAGCCTTCCCCTTGAACTTGGGGAGTATTGGGGACCATAAAGTAGTTTTGAGGAAACCAAAGGAAAGACAGCAGAGTAGGGAAAACCATGGAAAATTATACGTTGGCCCATGGTTGGCTGCCGCTCAATAGCTTTTGGCCTTTATAAGGGGCATTATAAGTTCTATGTCATGGAATGACCACTTTCCTATTTTCCACAAACTTTTTTCTGTATGACTTGGTTAGAGTAAAAATATCGAATTCTTTGTAGTAATGAATGTTAGGTAAATAGCGATCCCCATCAATAACGAAACCATAAGAACCTAAATATTGATAGTATTAAATAATCAGGTTTTTATTCCAAATGTGTATTTGTTTCGAGTTTGAATGAAACATCCCAAGTTAATAGTGCGTAAGAAAGTTCGCATGGTTATAGAATAAGGAGGAAAACCACTTAAAAGGGGGATAATCTTAATTATATCATCAAATTAAGCAAGCCTGAGTACGGTTGAGCCGATATCTGAAGCCACTATAATGAGAAATGTTTGCATTTTGCTTCAGAACGGGTGCATGTTTTTTTGTGTTTTTCATTATTATTATTTTTGTAGCGGGAGTGTTAGTATTGACCTAGTTGCTCACTTTGAATAAAAATTGTTTTTTATAGTTAGGAAGTGTTAAGCTGTCAAATATATCGGTTTTGGTATTCAAAATTGAATTAAATTATCAACATTACTCAGTAATGTTCACACTTACAGCCATTCTCAATAGAATTTCTAGAAAAGGTTAGTAAAAGAAAGGATTTCTAGAAATGATAGTAAAGAAAGGATTAGAAAAATCTAGAAAGGATTGGCAAAAGAAAGGATAGGTCTAGGATTTCTAGTGCCCAGCACTAGAAATCCTTATTTGATTTTCTTAACCTTAGTTTCGATGATATGCTTTGAACCAAATACTTTGTAAATGCTTTACATTTTAAGATTACAGAGTCTGAAAGCTTTAAATACATTGTTGTTTGACAACCAAGTTAAAAAATATTAATATAATATCCATCCAACGCCTTGGCATTGCTCAATAGAACTGAAAGCTAGGAGTTCATATCTTAATTTTCATAAGTTGGCTATTGTTTCGTGTATTTTTTTAATTACCTTATTTTTTAATGTTTATATACTATTAATTTACTTGACATACATTTTTTATCGCCTTTCAAACAATGTTTTCTTTAAGCATTGCGACCCATAGAAAACCAGACAGAGAGCATTGAAATATTGATTTTTGTTTCATGAAATGTGATTAAATAAACAATTTTTCAAAACTAAAAGTAGGAAGTAACCTTGAAACTTAAAACAAACTGTGATTATTTTTTATGTAATGGGAACTGTCTCCTCTTCAACTCCTCGCTCATTAAGCTAAAGTTTTTTAGTGCTTTGAAAAACCTACTTTTTCTAATTCAATGGCTCTTGTGTTTCCGTAAGTCTTCTCAAAGAATTTGGGGGAAAAAGGTTAAACTTCAGAGTAAAGAGCAAGGAGTCAAGGAGAAGGCAGTCCCATTCTTATAAAGAGCAATTTCTGTTCCTGTAAGGTTTCGAAGCTGATCCTTAAATTAAGTTGAAAAAAAAACTAGTTTAAAAAAAATTAATTTCTGATGTTTTTGATGTTTTTCAAATCATGCCGAGGCCTAAACAAAAATAAAATGTTGGGTATAAGCCCCTTAAACACCTGTTTTATAGCTGTAAAAAAGTATGTGTCCATTAATGTAAATTGATTAGTACCACCCTACTTTTTCAGTTTTTTTACTTAAGAATTAAAATATTGGATTGTAATTTAAATTTTGGACATTATTTGAATAAAGTGTAAAAATTTGCGATGAATTGTATTTTGTTCAATTTGTCCTTATTAATATATCTGCTACAAAATTTCGGATGGAGATTTCCTGGCGGGGTTACTGGCCGACCTTGCCTTTTCCACCTCTATGCCGCTAAGTATGGGAATATCGTATTTTATGCTGTATATACAAAGATTGTAATTAATTCCTACTCCCTCCCCCTATCTCTTTCTACATTTGATGGCCCATGGAGAGTTAGCAGTTTGGGTGTTAAATTATGCTCTTTTATGAATCTGTCCCCAACCTTGCCTACACAATGAATCCCCCCGTTCATGATAGCTGATACGCAATTACACAACACTAAAGGCTATTTAAAGAAAATTAATCAATTTAATTAAATCCTGTACTTCCGCTAAACGGCATTACCTCCTCTGCTGAGAAGCATTTAACTTATTTTTTTTGGTACTTTTAAATCGATCAGCCTCGCCGAATTTCAAATTGATCACGAATTGGTCCTCTTTGGAGCAAAGTCGCAGTTTGGTGCCTTAAGTGGCAGAAGACAGCACTTTCCCCTGGCACAATCTCTGTGATGACCTGAAAAGAACTTTAGTTCGCATTCTGATAAATTTCCTCCAGATTTTCTAGGACCCTTTGATTTGATACGATCATCCGTTGGAAAAGAAAAACAAAAATGAATAAACATCCATCCGCAATTTTCCTTTTGGAAAACAAGTTTGTAAAGTTCCAAATAATGTAGATTCCAGCTTGAAACCTCAAGGGTAGGGTTCTCTATAATTTATATCTATATAATCTATAATAATAAAGCAATTTCTGCTAAAATTGCATCATTTTGCGAGCACCCTTAAGAATCAAACAAAAACAAGTAATCATAGTTCCACAACTTTCTTCAGGACAACAAAATATAAAATTCCACATTTTGTAGATTGGAGTTTGAAACCTCTCCGGTAGCGATCTCTTGTAGGATTAGATAAAAAAAACAAGTTTTTTAACTGAAAGTAAGGAGCGACGATAAAACTTAAAACGAACAGAAATTATTCCCCATATGAAAGGGGCTGTCCCCTCCTCAACGCCTCGCTCTTTACGCTAAAGTTTTTTATTGTTTAGAAAAAAAAATAGTTGTGAGAAAGTCAAACTTTAGCGTAAAGAGCGAGGCGTTGAGGAGGGGACAGCCCCTTTCATATACGGAATAATTTCTGTTCGTTTTAAGTTTTAACGTCGTTGCTTACTTTCAGTTAAAAAAACTTGTTTTTTTTATTCAGTTTTTGAATTAATGGAGGTTTTGATTTTGACTCACCGTACATGAATAATTCAAACAAAATTTGAATATTAATTTTACTTTTATTTGGTTAAATGGCTTTCTAGAAACTTGTTTAATTTTATTTATGAACGTTTTTATTAGTAATAAATATACGTAATTTACGAATTAACTTACGTAACTAACTTCTATATTCATATATTTTTAATACGTATATTAGAGGCTTTGCACCTTAGTCAATACATTGCTCTTTAAGCTAAAGTTCGAATTTTGTTCCAATCATTTAAAAATAACCCCTTAATCACAAAGTCTTTTATTTAGAACAAATAGCTCTTATGAAAGTACTAAAAATATTTGGCTTAAACAGCGAGGTATTGACTAGGGGGTGAACCCAATCATATAATTAATATTTTCTGTTCGTTTTAAGTTTTGATTTTGCTCCTTAATTTCAGTTGAAAAACTTGTTTTTTTTTAAAATTTAATTTCTTATCTTTTTTTTTAAAATAATGCTGGGAAATATGGCGCTCCTTCATAGCAATGCCCCTTCCCCCATGAAAACTTCCTTCATGGAAATATTCTCCCACATAACCCCCGACCCACAACCTCCCCCCACACTACCAGAAAAAAACCCCCCTCATCCCGTGATTCTCCCTGTGTTTTTGATCCAAAAGGCGCTAATTGTGAGGGTAATCATGCATCCTTTAGCCAAAAATGTCGTATTCTGCGTGGTGTCCTGAGTAAATGTGTGACTCAGAAATGACTGTCAAATTGTCTGTCCCAATCTGCTCTTTTAATATCAATGGCACGACAGATAAAGATGGCTCATTAAATAAAAAAATAAATGATTTTGACATTTTGTTCTTGCAAGAACTTTTACTTCCCGCCATCTCCGTTAACTCTCTACGAAGAAGTAGCCACCATATTGTCTTTACCACCAATGCCCGAAAAACAAAAGGCCGACCTTCCGGGGGCCTTGCATGTGTTATCAAACGATTAACTACTCCTTTGTCACCTATCTTATTTCATTCTTCTTATAATATTATGGCAATACGACCTGGTCAGTATGTACTTATAAATGTATTTCTTCCCTGCGATCAGAAACGTCTAGCTTCACTTACCAAGTTTTCTAACGCCTGCTCATCCCTTAAAACTCTGTTATGCAATATTGAAAAGCATGGGTATCGTTGGCTATTGATAGGTGACTTCAATTGTGATGTTCATAGCTCCTCTACTCGTGCCAACTTAGTTTTAGATTCGTTGCCTATTGGTTACCGCATAGTACCCAAAGCTCTTAATTACAGTTATATTCATAATAGTGGTACTGTGACCAATATTGATCACTGTATTTGCTCTGCCGATGTTCCCTGTTCTGTAGTTAATGTTGACGAAGACGAACGTGATTTTGACTACCTTCCCCTTTCCCTTACTGTGACATTAACCGCTGATCCATCTAATCATCCTTGTGCTGCTAATAAAAAATGGTGTATGAAACGAGAGTGGAGCAAAGCAAATTGGCCTTTATACATTTCTACCCTAACAGCTCTGTTGTCCTACGCCAAGATCCCTTTTAATCTACTGTGCACGAGTGTTTTTTCTCCACAAGCGAATGTTTATTACCTTCGCTTTGTTAAGTGCATGAAACAAGCTGAGAATGTGGCTGTTCCCCTTGTCCGGGTTAAACTCAAAACTCGAAGTCCAATTTGGAAAGAAGACCCGGGTCTTAAAGCCGTCAAAAATCGTTCTAAACTCTGGCTTCGCATCTGGATTGCGTTTAGGCGGCCCTTGCGAGGCCAAGTATTTGATATAAAGAGTAAGGCAAAAGCGGAGTTTAAACGGTATCTTCGTTTGGTTCGATATAATGGTGCTGAGTTCCCTAAAAGTGCAGTACAATGGAAAGAAGTCATTAATACGTCTAAATTTGATTCATTAGGGACTAGTGATTTTATCCTAGATTCGTCTTGGCTTGGGCATTATAAAAATATTTTTTGTAAGATTAAGTATAATGTTCGTTATCATTTCCAGTGCTTAATTTCTAAATTTTCGCCACCTAAAGTTTTGCAACATCATGTTATTCCCGTCTCAACTGAAAGTATTGTTAATTGCATGGGCGTAGGGAAGGGGAGGGGGGCAGGGGGACAGCTGCCCCCCCCCCCCCCTAGACCTTCAAATTTACATCAAATATGGCTGAAAAAGCAGATGGTTTGGAAAAAGCAGTGCCCCCCCCCTAGACAATATGCTGTCTAATCCTGTCTACGCCCATGGTTAATTGTATACTTAAACTTAAGTCTAAATCAAGTGATCTTGATGGGATTAGCGCTCACCATTTACGTTGTGATTGTCCGGCATTAGGCACTCAGCTCCAGTTACTTTTTCAGTCTGTTTATATTTGTCAATGGTGCCTGATTCCTTCCTTTGCGGAACGGTAACTTCGATTCTTAAACGCGGAAGAGACCATTTTGATTGCAGTTCATATAGGCCCATCACTGTTGCTTGCAATATTAGTAAGGTTTTTGAATATGTTCTGCTCCCATATATTATTGAACGAACTGCGAAAGACTAACTAATTTGGATTTCAACCTCGTATTGGGTGTCAACATGCGCATAAGGTTTTAGCTTCAACTCTTTATGATGCCCAGTCTAAAGGTTATGAATTACATATTTGCGCTTTGGATTTATCTAAAGCCTTCTATAGTATTTGCCATGCACAAATGTGGCACTCTTTGTGTCAGTTTCGAGTGAACCCTTCTGTCATACAATTACTTCAAATTTAGTATAATAATTCATATCTTCATTCAAAATCCGATACAGGGTACTACGGTAACATACCATTTCAATCTTGAGTACGACAGGGTGGAGTGCTATCACCTTATCTAGTTAATGCTTGAATTCAAAATGTGTTATTAGGAATCAAGCCTCCGTATCTTTATAATTTATCTGATGTGTCTTATATTGCGTATGCGGACGACCTGCTAGTTTTGAGCCGAATCAAGTCTATTTTGGCATTATTGGTGCAACGTATTTCTATGATGTTTCGGGATGTTGGTCTGTTTTTGAATTTTGATAAATGCGAATATTTAGTTTTCAATCCCAAATCATCAGCTCATAATTTGTCCTGTGGATCCTCAGTAATTCGCAATGTTACGAGTTTACGGTGGTTAGAAATTAGTATTTGTTCTACACTCACTTGTTTGCGACTTCAAGTTCTGAGAGAGATGTTAAAGAAAA
This sequence comes from Artemia sp. Qi Xiang Cuo, assembly GCF_049724085.1. Lineage (NCBI taxonomy): Eukaryota > Metazoa > Arthropoda > Branchiopoda > Anostraca > Artemiidae > Artemia > Artemia sp. Qi Xiang Cuo. Next base: position 82,306,879 of record NC_142794.1, read on the forward strand.
GTTGAAGATCAGATATGCGAAAATTGTACCTAGCTGTGGAAAATATTCACATCGAGCTTTAGCTAAAATGTATTCCACATATTGTGACCATTCTGTCTCATTTTTAAGTGGAATGTATTCGTTATTGAATAAGAATGATTTGCGTCAGATCCGTATCGCTTATTTTAGATATTGCAAATTTTTATTGTACCTTCCTACTTCATATCGCAATACACGTATTATTGAGAGGTTTGGTGCTACCGACATTATCCAATCGTTCGAATTGCTTAGTAGTAATTTGACAAGAAAAGCCTTTGTGTCCCTAGGCCCAAACCATAATATTATCCGTGTGTTTTTGTCAGTGATTAAGGTTTAAGTTATCTTTGTTTCTGTGTATTTGATTGATTTTTTTTCCTTTTTAGTGTGCTTTACTCCGCTTGTTTTGCATAAAAGTGGGTTATAAATAAATTATTATCATTATTATTATGCTATATGTTAACATTGGGTAAAGTTCATAACTTTCAGCCCTTCCCCAGGGGACTTCGGGGGATTAAGTCATCCTAAAAGACATAGTTATCTTATTTTCGACCATGCTGAACAAAATTGGCTATCTCAAAATTTTGATCGGGTGACTTTGGGGAGAAAATGAGCGTGGGAGGGGGCCTTGTTGACCTCCATTTTTTTGGTCACTTAAAAATGCCACTAGAACTTTTGATTTAAACTCCAATGAGTCCTCCAAGAATATTCTAGGACTACTTGGTTAATATGATCATCCATGGGAAAAAAAAACAAACAAAAAAACAAATAAACACGCACCCATGAACTTTCATACGGCAAATAAAAGAAAATTCCACGTTTTTATCTATTGTAACTTGAAACCTCTGCGGTAGGGTTTTCTGATAGGCTGAATATGATCGTTTGATTTTCATTAAGGTTATGTAATTTTTAGAGGGTCTTTCCCCTTTTTTTCGGAAATCAGCCAAATTTTCTCAGGCACGTAACTTTTGATGGGTAAGATTAAACTTTATGAATTTTATATATTTGAAATCAGCATTAAAATCTGATTCTTTTGATGTATCTATTGGTATCAAAATTCCGTTTTCTAGAGTTTCGGTTACCATTGAGCCGGGTCACTTTTTACTTACACTTGGTTACCACGAACTATTTGATATATATAGAAAAACCTGGGTTACCAAAGTTTTTTTCTTTCATTTTGCTTTCGTTTCTTTCAAAAATTTTATTTTGTTTAAATTCTTGAATTTAGGAGGAGGAAATATTGATCAACGTATTAACAACCACTGGAAATTTATTCCAGTCCAAATATGTGGACTGCTCCAACTATGTGGAGCAATCTTTCAAATATCTCATTCTGTGAATGATTCACAGTAGAAAATTTGCAAAAATTAGTATGGTTTTGCGATATCCATTTTTGGAATTTCTTTATTCGTTCTGCAAGATTCAAGTTCTGCAAGACAGTAAGCTTTTTCATAAAAAGCTCAATCTAGTGGATTTTAAATTTTGACTTGGGGGAACAAGAGGAAAGGACAATAAATCTTGAAAGAAAAATGTGATTGTATTGATTCTTAGTGTGAAATACTTTTTTTGCGTCGAGAAGACACTTGATTATAATTTGAGAACTATGAGAACCTTAATCAGGAAACAAACTTGGTTGTATGGGACAAGTGGTGCACCCTCAAACCCCGAACAGTCGTGATTTTGATAAATTTTCCATGACAATTGTGAACCAAGTCTATTCGGCTTTGCTTTGGTTTATTGTTCTTAGCTCTCAAGAAAAATTAATCATTATCATCATTTAAAACTGGTCTTGGCGTTGTTTACTAATCTTTTACAAATATAATTGAAAATTCGGGAATTTAATTTAGTCGCTTATTTTTGAGACCCCACCCCTCCAAACTTACTTTTTGGGACCTGATTTACTGTAATACAATCCAATGTCAACCTACCACCCTCTTAAAATAACAAAGCATATAAAAAGAAATGTTTGCCCCCTGGACATTTCTTTGGTCTATTCATCCCTGAAAAATGCATTTTCCTAAGACTTTCATTCCACTTAAGAAGTGGCACCGTAAGTGTTGTTTCTAGTGTTAGTAAATAGAAAAAAAAATTTCTATTTTTTGAATTATCTCACTTCTTTTGACAGATCGGTAGACCTGAATCTTGCAGAACGAATAAAGAAATTCCTAAAATGGATATCGCAAAACCATACTAATTTTTGCAAATTTTCTACTGTGAACCATTCACAGAATGAGATATTTGAAATATTGCTCCGCATAGTTTTTTCCAAATCTCCAGTTGCTTCCGTTTTGACAGTGGAGACAGAGGAGAAAGGTTTGAGAGCTTGGAAGTGTTTTCGCTCTAGTAAATGGATGTGCAGAATAAACTTTAGATTAGCCAATTTTTTTTAGCATGTGTTTCTCTAGAATTAAAGTATAAATTCTCTAGAATTCTAGTTTTCTTTTTAGTTCATATTATAGTTCATAGTATATATTCATATTTTATTCTTTGTATGTGTTTTGTTCATTCCAAATTTTATTCTTTATATGGTGGTAGGTTTGTTTGTTGTATATCCTGATTTATGTGAATAAAGTATTTCAAACTTAAAATCACCATTTTGTTCGTATCTGTAGGATTTTTATTAAAATTAAACTTAAAAAAGCTTTTTTATAAAAAGCTTAATCTAGTAGATTTTAAATTTTGACTTGGGGGAACAAGAGGAAAGGACAATAAATCTTGAAAGAAAAATGTGATTGTATTGATTCTTAGTGCGAAATACTTTTTTACGTCGAGAAGACACTCGATTATAATTTGAGAACTATGGGAACCTTAATCAGGAAACAAACTTGGTTGTATGGGACAAGTTGTGCAGCCTCAAACCCCGAACAGTCGTGGTTTTAATAAATTTTCCATGACAATTGTGAACCAAGTCTATTCGGCTTTGCTTTCGTTTATTGTTCCTAGCTCTGAACAAAAATTAATCATTATCATCATTTAAAACTGATCTTCGTGTTGTTTACTAATCTCTTACAAATATAATTGAAAATTCGGGAATTTAATTTAGTTGCTTATTTTTGAGAGCCCACCCCTCCAAACTTTCTTTTTGGGACCTGATTTACTGTAACACAGTCCAATGTCAACCTCCCACCCTCTTAAAGTAACAAAGCATATAAAAAGAAATGTTTGCCCCCTGGACATTTCTTTGGTCTATTCATCCCTGAAAAATGCATTTTCCTAAGATTTTCATTCCACTTAAGAAGTGGCACCGTAAGTGTTGTTTCTAGTGTTATTAGATAAAAAAAAAAGTTTTTTTCAACTGAAAGTAAGGAGCATCATTAAAACTTAAAACGAACAAAAATTATTACGTATATGAGGGGGTTTTCCCTCTAGTGAATATCTTTCTCTTTACGCTAAAGTTCGAATTTTTTTACAATTCTTTAAGAATGACCCCTGAATCGCAAAGGCCGTTTAATTAGAATAAATAGCTCTTTTGGAATTACTAAAAAATACTTTATCGTAAAAAGAGGGGCATTGACTAGAGGGCAGACCCCCTCACATACACAATAGTTTGTTTTCGTTTTAAGCTTTATTATTGCTTCTTAATTTCAGGTGAAAAAAACAAATGTCCGTGGATTATCACTTAAATTTACATATGCTGACATACCTTTGTTAATGTTTTTATAATTTTTCTTTTTCTGTTCTGTTTTTTTCAACAAAATACATATACTGTTTTTTTTTTTTTTTTTTTTTTTCTGACATGAAAACACATGACTTCAATATTGTCTACCTGAAATAACCCTTGTCTATTTTTTTATGGAAAGCATGATGGTCATGCAGTTGCTAGTATTTTCCTTATATAAATGTTTCATGTCCCTACAATACTCATGGTGACTACAATCACCGTTAGTTTTCATTTATTCTTTCATCATCGTTCGGATCCTAATGAGCTTCTTTCTCGGACCCCTTTTAGCTGCAAAAGGAAAATGTACATTTATATTTGAAATTTGCAATCAAAACCATTTGTATGTAATTTTTTTTACTTAAGTAACCCAAACTTGTCCACAAAATCAGAAATAACAAAAAAAACATGTTAACTAAATGCGTTAAATTATTAAAATCTTAGAATAAAACAGAAGAAAAGAGACAAAAAACTGCGAGCAAGAACTAATACAGAACAAGCAGCCTTTTTCTATTTTTTGAATTATCTCACTACTGTTGAGAGATCTTCAAAGCATAGCACAACAGCCTGATCTACACAATGACATACTTCAATACCGAACACGATTTTTTTTCATCTTATCATATTCATCATATCATATTCATCATCTTCAGTAACTTCGGCAACGGTTTCATCATGTTCTAAGATTTTAATTTTAGTTGGGGTCATTGGTTTTATAAGATTTGTTATCTGAGTTCAAATAGTCTTCACTTAACCCACATATTCGATGTTTTTCATTTTTTTTTTTTATTAATCACCCTTGGTTCACTTAGAAAAATTACTGCAATTGAAAGTTATTCGTCAACCATATCAATGAGTAGTTTAAATTACCGTTTTGTTCACACGAGATTGTAAAGTCACCCACCATTTATGGGCACAATATTCAAAGGTGAAAGAGCGTGGTTGAAATGGATCAGGAGGATGATTTACTCCCATGATTTCAGGACCAAATCTACATTTTTTAGTCCCCTTTCCCTTTTTTCGTGAATAATTTAATTTTATTGAACTGACCAGCCATAATCAGCTTGGCTACTCAGTCAAATCATTTTCAATATGAATTGCGTCTTCTACTGCTAATACCGTTGGGTTTGAAAAATGCTGGAAAAATTGAGGTAGGTCATCATTTACTGAAGGAAAAACTTAAACAGGGTTTATTTTTATTTATTTCTTTCCTAATTTTAAAATTAAATTGAAATAATAATTTTTTAAGGAACACCTTCTTTGGGCTTATTCCAAGCATTTACCAATCAGTTCTTTCAACGTTTCCTTCAGTACTTTCCATTCAGTTTTACTCTATCTAAAGAACCAAAACCATAATCTAATCACCTTCACTTAAAAGCCATTCTTTTCCAATCTCTAAGACATAATTATATAATAGTCTAAAAATTTACTTACCCTTATCCTACGAATACCTGCCGAGAGAAAAATACATTTACAGCGTACCTATCAAATCTTGTAAAATACCAAAATAATTACTTATTGGCAACGTTACAAAAATATATATTCTTAATCCTATATTTAGCTTCCCATATTCTGTATTCCTTAGCTGTTAGACCCTGGAACATCTGATATTCAGAACATCGTTTGACAAATGGTATATAAACAACATGCTGTACAAAAAATGTGGTTCGATCCCGCTTTCTAGGCAGAGTCGTAGATAAGGTTTTCAGCACCGAGGAAAAATGACAGTACCCCCTCCTTGCCATCACTACCACAATATAAGAAAAAAAATACTAAGTTTGGCGCCCTACTAGAAGTCCCTCTAACTATGCCACTGTTTCTAGGGCTATAAGGAGCGGATGGTAGTAGGGAGCTATCAGGAGGTACCACGAGAACACATGTGCTGCCATCTACAATTTAGTCTAACGCCAAGCCTACATAATTTATTCAAGGATTATTGATCGAGTCTAATGGGGTCAAGGTCGATTTATTTGTTGTTGTTCGTCTAGGTGTAATGACTCCAGGGTGAAGTTTGCACATGCGCATTAACGGGAAGAGATGTATTGATCGACTCGAGGGGAACTATATTTCTAAGAAATCGATTCACATAATCGGTGGGGAATGTATTGATCAAGTCCAACGGGACCTATCATGAGTTCGTGACGGGAGTCCATATATGGGCATACGAAGGGGAGAGAATTTCTGAGAAATTGATTTACATAATCGGTGGGGAATGTATTGATCGAGTCTAACGGAATTAGAAATGGCATCACTTATTTCCTAGGAATTATGCGGGACTCTAAAGAGATAGGAATTCCATATTTAAATATGGCTTCTTTGGTCTTTAGTGACAGAGATAAATTAATATTCTATTTTTTAAATATGGCTTCTCCGATCTTTAGGTCAGAGTGATAAATTGATAATCTATCGAAACCATAATAGCGTAGCTAGGAACATCTTAGAGATGAAGAGATTAACGCGGCAATTTTTTCCTGGGAATTTCAAATTTGAGAGTGCAGGGATGCCAAAACAAAAGGAACACGTAGAAATTACTTTTAGGGGATTATTTGGGCGAAACCGTTTGAGACATTTTAGAAGATGATTTAGGCAAAACAGTTTGAGACATTTTAGAAGACGATTTGGGGTGAAACTCTGTGGTCGTTATAATACACAATTTCCATTTGAATAGTGTTGTGAGGTCCCCTACCCCAACCCAAAGGGCCCCATCCCCCCAAAGGCCCCCAAAGGGTCTCGAGGCCCCCTAAGGTCCACGAGCCCCCAAAGATCCCCCGGGGCCCCCCAGGCCCCCCGGGCCCCCAAATTTTTTTAAATACTTTTTTGAATCAATTTTTTTGTATGTTTCGGCTGGAGTTTGAAAGTCCAAGTGTTTGCCTTTGTTGGTTTGTATGTCTAAAGTGCCCGTCTTTCTCTGTTTACATGTCTGAATCTATTTGTTTGTATGTCTGGGTTGATGTTTGCAAGTTCAAGAATTCGTCTTTGTTGGTTTGTATGTCTAACGTGCCTATCTTTCTCTGTTTGCATGTCTGAATCTATTTGTTTGCATGTCTGGGTTGGTGTTTGCAAGTCCAAGAATTTGTCTTTATTGCTTTGAATGTCTAATTTTTCTGTATTTCTCTGTTTGTGTGTCTGATTCTAATTTTTTTCATGTCTGGGCTGGTATTTGCATGTCCAAGAATTTGTCTTTGTTGGTTTGAAGGCCTAACCTGTCTGTCCTTCTCGGTTTGTATGTCTGAATCTGTCTGTTTTCATGTCAGGGTTGGTGTTTGCAAGTCCTAGAATTTGTCTGTGTTGGTTTGAATGTCTAAAGTGTTTGTCTTTCTCTGTTTATGTGTTTGATTCTATTTGTTTGCATGTCTGGGTTGGTGTTTGCAAGTCCAAGTATTTGTCTTTGTTGGTTTGAATGTCTAAAGTGTCTGTCTTTCTCTGTTTGTGTTTGATTCTATTTGATTGCATGTCTGGGTTGATGTTTGCAAGTCCAAGAATTTGTCTTTGTTGGTTTGAATGTCTAAAGTGTCTGTCTTTCTCTGTTTGTGTGTCTGATTCTATTTGTTTGCATGTCTGGTTTGTTGTTTGAAAGTCCAAGAATTTGTCTTTGCTGGTTTTAATGTCTAAAGTGTCTGTCTTTCTCTGTTTGTGTGTCTGATTCTATTTGTTTGCATATCTGAGTTGATGTTTGCAAGTCCATGTATTTGTCTTTGTTGGTTTGAATTTCTAAGGTGTCTGTCTTTCTATGTTTTTGTGTCTGAATCTAATTTTTAGCATTTCTTTCTTGGTTTTTTCAATTAAAATTATTTGTCTTTTTTGGTTTGAATGTCTAATGTGTCTGTCTATCTGTTTGTGTGTCTGATTATATTTGTTTCCATGCCTGGGTTGGTGATTGAAAGTCAATTTATTTGTCTTTGTTGGTTTGAATGTCTAAAGTGTCTGTCTTTCTCTGTTTGTGGGTCTGATTCTATATGTTTGCATGTCTGGGTTGGTGTTTGCAAGTCCAAGAATTTGTCTTTGTTGGTTTGTATGTCTAAAGTGTCTGTCTTTCTCTGTTTGTGTGTTTGATTCTATTTGTTCGTATGTCTGGGTATGTTTGAATGTCTAAAGTGTCTGTGTGTCTCTGTTTGTGTGTCTGATTCTATTTGTTTGCATGTCTGGGTTGGTGTTTGCAAGTCCAAATATTTGTCTGTGTTGGTTAGAATGTCTAGAGTGTCTGTTTTTCTCTGTTTGTGTGTCTGATTCTATTTGTTTGCATGTATGGGTTGGTGTTTGCATGTATAGGTTGATGTTTGCAAGTCTAAGTATTCTACACTCTGTGTTGGAATGTCCAAAGTTCGTGTGATTCTCTGTCTTTGTTTCTGAATCTATCTTTTTTAATTTCTGGGCTTATGGCTGCAAGTCCAAGTATTTGTCATGATTGGGGGTTAAGTCTAAAGTGTATGTCTATAAATTTGTGAATGTTTAATTCTATTTGTTTGTATGTATGGGTTGTTGTTTGCAAGTCCAAGTATTTCTCTTTGTCGGTTTGAATGTCTAAAGTGTCTGTCTTTCTCTGTTTGTGTGTCTGATTCTATTTTGTTTACTTGTCTGGGTTGGTGTTTGCAAGTCCAAGTATTTGTCTTTGTTGCTTTGAATGTCTAAAGTGTGTGTCTTTCTCTGTTTGTGTGTCTGATTCTATTTGTTTGCATTTCTGGGTTGGTGTTTGCAAGTCCAAGAATTTGTCTTTGTTGGTTTGAATGTCTAAAGTGTCTGTCTTTCTCTTTTTGCGTGTCTGATTATATTTGTTTGTATGTCTGGGTTGGTGTCTGCAAGTCCAAGAATTTGTCTTTGTTGGTTTTTATGTCTAAAGTGTCTGTGTTTCTCTGTTTTAGTGTCTGATTCTATTTGTTTGCATTTCTGGGTTGGTGTTTGCTAGTCCAAGTATTTGTCTTTTTTGCTTTGAATGTCTAAAGAGTCTGTCTTTCTCTGTTTGTGTGTCTGATTCTATTTGTTTGTAAATGTGGGTTGGTGCTTGCAAGTCTAAGTATTTGTCTTTGATGGTTTGAATGTCTAAAGTGTCTGTCTTTCTCTGTTTGTGTGTCTGATTCGATTTGTTTGAATGTACGGGTTGGTTTTTGTAAGTCAAAGACTCTGTCTTTCTTGGTTTGAATGTCTAAAGTGTCTGTCTTTCTCTGTTTGTGTGTCTGATTCCATTTGTTTGCATATCTGGGTTGGTGTTTGCAAGTCCAAGTATTTGTATTTGCTGGTTTGAATGTTTAAAGTGTCTGTCTCTCTGTTTGTGTGTCTGATTCTATTTGTTTGCATGTCTAGGTTGATGTTTCAAGTCCAAGAATGTGTCTTTGTTGGTTTTTATGTCTAAAGTATCTGTCTTTCTCTGTTTAAGTGTCTGATTCTATTTTTTTACATGTCTGGGTTTGTGTTTGCAAGTCTAAGTATTTGTCTTTGTTGGTTTGAATGTCTAAAGTGTCTGTCTTTCTCTGTTTGTGTGTCTGATTCTATTTGTTTGCATGTCTGGGTTGTTGTTTGCAAGTCCAAGAATTTGTCTTTGTTGGTTTTTATGTCTAAAGTGTCTGTGTTTCTCTGTTTCCGTGTCTGATTCTATTTTTTTGCATGTCTGGGTTGGTGTTTGCAAGTCTAAGTATTTGTATTTGTTGGTTTGAATGTCTAAAGTGTCTGTCTTTCTCTGTTTGTGTGTCTGATTTTATTTGTTTGCATGTATGGGTTGGTGTTTGCAAGTCCAAGAATTTGTCTTTGTTGGTTTGAATGTCTAAAGTGTGTGTCTTTCTCTGTTTGTGTGTCTGATTCTATTTGTATGCATGTCTTGGTTGGTGTTTGCATGTCCAAGTATTTGTCTTTTTTTGGTTTGAATGTCTAAAGTGTCTGTCTTTCTCTGTTTGTTTGTCTGATTCTCTCTGTTTGCATGTGTGGGTTGATGATTGCAAGTCCAAGAATTTGTCTTTGTTGGTTTGTATGTCTAAAGTGTCTGTCTTTCTCTGTTTGTGTGTCTGATTATATTTTTTTGCATGTCTGCGCTGGTTTTTGCAAGTCCAAGAATTTGTCTTTGTTGGTTTGAATGTCTAAAGTGTCTGTCTTTCTCTGTTTGTGTGTCTGATTCTATTTGTTTGCATGTCTGGGTCGGTGTTTGCAAGTCCAAATATTTGTCTTTGTTGGTTAGAATGTCTAGAGTGTCTGTTTTTCTCTGTTTGTGTGTCTGATTCTATTTGTTTGCATGTATGGGTTGGTGTTTGCATGTATGGGTTGGTGTTTGCAAATCCAAGTATTTATCTTTGCCTGTTTGAATACCTAAGGTGGCTATATTTCTCTGTTTTGATGTCTTATTATATGTGTTCGAATTTCTTGGCTAGAGTTTGAATTTACAAGTAGTTGTCTATTGTGGTTGGAGAGCCTATATAGTATGTCTTTCTGTGTTTGGGCATTTGATTATATTTGTTTGTATGTCTGGGTTGGTGTTTGCAAGTCCAAGTATTTCTCTTTGTCGGTTTGAATGTCTAAAGTGTCTGTCTTTCTCTGTTTGTGTGTCTGATTCTATTTTGTTTAATTGTCTGGGTTTGTGTTTGCAAGTCCAAGTATTTGTGTTTGTTTGTTTGAATGTCTAAAGTGTCTGTCTTTCTCTTTTTGTGTGTCTGATTCTATTTGTTTTCATTTCTGGTTTGGTGTTTGCAATTCCAAGTATTTTTGTATGTTGGTTTGAATGTCTAAATTATCTGTCTTTCTCTGTTTGTGTGTATGATTATATTTGTTTGCATTTCTGGGTTTGTTTCTGCAAGTCCAAGTATTTGTCTTTGTTGGTTGGTATGTCTAAAGTGTCTGTGTTTCTCTGTTTACGTGTCTGATTCTATTTGTTTGCATGTCTGGGTTGGTGTTTGCAAGTCCAAGAATTTGTCTTTGTTGGTTTGAATGTCTAAAGTGTCTGTCTTTCTCTGTTTGTGTGTTTGATTCTATTTGTTTGCATGTCTGGGTTGGTGTTTGCAAGTCCAAGTATTTCTCTTTGTCGGTTTGAATGTCTAAAGTGTCTGTCTTTCTCTGTTTGTGTGTCTGATTCTATTTTGTTTACTTGTCTGGGTTGGTGTTTACACGTCAAAGAATTTGTCTTTGTTGTTTTTAATGTTTAAAGGTTCTGTATTTTGATGTTTATGTGTTTGAATCTATTTGTTTGCATGTCTGGGTTGGTGTTTGCAAGTCCAAGTATTTTTTTTTGTTGGTTTGAATGTCTAAAGTATCTGTCTGTCTCTGTTTTTGTGTCTGATTCCATTTGTTTTCATGTCTGGGTTGGTGTTTGCAAGTCCAAGTATTTGTCTTTGCTGGTTTGAATGTATAAAGTGTCTGTCTTTCTCTGTTTGTGTGTCTGATTCTATTTGTTTGCATGTCTGGGTTGGTATTTGCAAGTCCAAGAATTTGTCTTTGTTGGTTTTTATGTCTAAAGTGTCTGTGTTTCTCTGTTTACGTGTCTGATTCTATTTTTTTGCATGTCTGGGTTGGTGTGTGCAAGTCCAAGTATTTGTCTTTTTTGGTTTGAATGTCTAAAGTGTCTGTCTTTCTCTGTTTTTGTGTCTGATTCTATTTGTTTGCATGTCTGGGTTGATTTTTGCATGTCCAAGTATTTGTCTTTGTTGTTTTTTATGTCTAAAGTGTCTTTGTTTATCGGTTTACGTTTCAGGCTCTATTTTTTTGAGTGTCTGGATCTTTGCTAGCTTGTACATGAGTTAGTCATTTGTGTTTTTTAGGTATAAATTTTATTTAAGTTTATTTTATATTTTGTTATTTTTATTGTAGTAATATATGGGTTGGTGTTTGCAATTCCAAGTATTTGTCTATTTTTGTTGTAATGTCTAAATTGTCTGTCTTTCTCTGTTTGTGTGTCTGATTCTATTTGTATGCATGTCTTGGTTGGTGTTTGCATGTCCAAGTATTTGTCTTTTTTTGTTTTGAAGTTATAAAGTGTATGTCTTTATCTGTTTGTGTGTCTTATTCTTTTTTTTTGAATGTCTGGGTTGGTGTTTGCAAGTCCAAGAATTTGTCTTTGTTGGTTTTAATGTGTAAAGTGTATGTCTTTCTCTATTTGTGTGTTTGATTCTATTTGTTTGCATATCTGAGTTGGTGTTTGCAAGTCCAAGAATTTGTCTCTGTTGGTTTGAATGTCTAAAGTGCCTGTCTTTCTCTATTTGTGTGTTTTATTCTATTTGTTTGCTTGTCTGGGTTGATGTTTGCAAGTCCAAGAATTTGTCTTTGTTGGGTTTTATGTCTAAAGTGTCTGTGTTTCTCTGTTTACGTGTCTGATTCTATTTGTTTGCATGTCTGGGTTGGTGTTTGCAAGTCCAAGAATTTGTCTTTGTTGGTTTGAATGTCTATAGTGTCTGTCTTTCTCTGTTTGTGTGTTTGATTCTATTTGTTTGTATGTCTGGGTTGGTGTTTGCAAGTCCAAGTATTTCTCTTTGTCGGTTTGAATGTCTAAAGTGTCTGTCTTTCTCTGTTTGTGTGTCTGATTCTATTTAGTTTTATTGTATGGGTTGGTGTTTGCAAGTCCAAGTATGTGTCTTTGTTGGTTTGAATGTCTAAAGTGTCTGTCTTTCTCTATTTGTGTGTCTGATTCTATTTGTTTGCATGTCTGGGTTGGTGTTTGCAAGTCCAAGTATCTGTCTTTGTTGGTTTGAATGTCTAAAGTGACTCTCTTTCTCTGTTTGTGCGTCTGATTCTATTTGTTTGCATGTCTGGGTTGGTGTTTGCAAGTCCAAGTATTTATCTTTGTTGGTTTGAATGTGTAAACTTTCTGTCTTTCTCTGTTTGTGTGTCTGATTCTATTTGTTTGCATGTCTGGGTTGATATTTGCAGGTCCAAGAATTTGTCTTTGTTGGTTTTTATGTCTAAAGTGTCTGTGTTTCTCTGTTTACGTGTCTGATTCTATTTTTTTACATGTCTGGGTTGGTGTTTGCAAGTCCAAGTATTTGTCTTTTTTGGTTTGAATGTCTAAAGTGTATGTCTTTCTCTGTTATTGTGTCTGATTCTATTTGTTTGCATGTCTGGGTTGGTCTTTGCAAGTCCAAGTATTTGTCTTTGTTGGTTGTTATGTCTAAAGTGTCTGTGTTTCTCTGTTTACGTGTCTGATTCTATTTGTTTGCATGTCTGGGTCGGTGTTTGCAAGTCTAAGTGTTTGTCTTTGTTGGTTTGAATGTCTAAAGTGTCTGTCTTTCTCTGTTTGTGTGTCTGATTCTATTTGTTTACATGCCTGGGTTGGTGTTTGCAAGTCCATGTATTTGTCTTTGTTGGTTTGAATGTCTAAAGTGTTTTTCTTTCTATGTTTGTGTGTCTGATTCTATTTGTATGCATGTCTTGGTTGGTGTTGGAATTTCCAAGTATTTGTGTTTTTTTGGTTTGAATGTCTAAATTGTGTGTCTTTATCTTTTTGTTTGTCTGATTCTTTTTGTTGGCTTGTCTTGGTTTATTTGTGCATTTCCAATTTTTTGTAAATGCTTGTTTGAATGTCATTAGTGTCTGTCTTTTTCTGCTGGTGTGTCTGATTCTACTTGTTTGTAATTCTGGGTTGGTGTTTCCAAGTCCAAGTATTTGACTTTGTTGGTTTGCAGGTCTAAACGGCCTGACTGGCTCGGCTGGTGCGTTTTATTCCATTCGTTGGTTTGTTTGGGCTGTAGTTTACTGTTCAAAGTTCTTGTCAGTATGTCTTGGGATTCCTAAATTTCAGGTAATTCACTATATTTGTGTTTAATTACATATGTTGGCAAGTATGGATTGGTGCTTTAAAGTCCAAGAATATCTCTTTTTTGGTTTTAATGTCTAAAGTGTCTGTCTTTCTCTGTTTGTGTGTCTGATTCTATTTTGTTTCCTTTTCTGGGTTGGTGTTTGCAAGTCCAAGAATTTTTCTTTGTTTGTTTGAATGTCTAAAGTGTCTGTCTTTCTCTGTTTGTGTGTCTGATTCTATTTGTTTGCATTTCGGGGTTGGTGTTTGAAAGTCCAAAAATTGGTATTTGTTGGTTTGAATGTCTAAAGTGTCTGTCTAGTGTCTTTCTTTTTCTGTTTGTATGTCTGATTCTTTTTGTGTGAATGTCTGGATTGGTGTTTATATGTCCAAGTATTTGTCTTTGTTGGTTTGAATGTCTAAATTGCCTGTCTTTCTCTGTTTGTTTGTTTGATTCTATTTTTTTGCATTTCTTGGTTGGTGTTTGCAAGTCCAAGAATTTGTATTTGTTGGTTTGAATGTCTAAAGTGTCTGTCTTTCTCTGTTTGTGTGTCTGATTCTATTTTGTTTACTTGTCTGGGTTGGTGTTTGCATGTCCAAGTATTTGTCTTTGTTGGTTTGAATGTCTAAGGTCTTTGTTGGTTTGAATGTCTAAAGTGTGTGTCTTTCTCTGTTTGTGTGTCTGATTCTATTTCTTTGCATTTCTGGGTTGGTGTTTGCAAGTCCAAGAATATGTCTATGTTGGTTTGAATGTATAAAGTGTGTGTCTTTCTCTGTTTGTGTGTCTGATTCTATTTGTTTGCATGTCTGGGTTGGTGTTTGCAAGTCCAAGTATCTGTCTTTGTTGGTTTGAATGTCTAAAGTGTCTTTCCTTCTCTGTTTGTGTGTCTGATTCTATTTGTTTCCATGTCTGGGTTGGTTTTTGCAAGTCCAAGTATTTGTCTTTGTTGGTTTAAATGTATAAAATGTCTATCTTTCTCTGTTTATGTGTCTGATTCTATTTGTTTGCATGTCTGGGTTGATATTTGCAAGTCCAATTATTTGTCTTTGTTGGTTTTTATGTCTAAAGTGTATGTCTTTCTCTGTTTCAGTGTCTGATTCTATTTGTTTGAGTGTTGGGTTAGTGTTTGCAAGTCAAAGTATTTGTCTTTGTTGGTTTTAATGTCTAAAGTGTCTGTCTTTATCTGTTTGTGTGTCTGATTCTATTTATTTGCATATCTGGGCCGGTGTTTGCAAGTTCAAGAATTTGTCTTTGTTGGTTTGAATGTCTCAAGTGTCTGTTTTCTCTGTTTGTGTCTGATTCTATTTGTATGCATGTCTTGGGTGGTGTTTGCATGTCCAAGTATTTGTCTTTTTTTGGTTTGAATGTCTAAAGTGTCTGTCTTTCTCGGTATGTGTGTCTGATTCTATTTGTTTGAATGACTGGGTTGGTGTTTGCAAGTCAAAGAATTTATTAATTTTTTATTTGAATGTCTAAAGTGTCTGTCTTTCTCTGTTTGTGTGTCTGATTCTATTTGTTTGCATGTCTGGGTTGGTGTTTGCACTTCCAAGAATTTTTCTTTGTTGTTTTGAATGTCAAATGTGTCTGTCTGTCTCTGTTTGGGTATATAATTCTATTTGTTTGTATGTCTGGGTTGGTGTTTTCAAGTCCAAGTATTTCTCTTTGTGGGTTTGAATGTCTAAAGTGTCTAGCTTTCTCTTTTTGTGTGTCTGATTCTATTTTGTTTACTTGTCTGGGTTGGTGTTTGCAAGTCCAAGTATTTGTCTTTGTTGGTTTGAATGTCTAAAGTGTGTGTCTTTCTCTGTTTGTGTGTCTGATTCTATTTGTTTGCATTTCTGGGTTGGTGTTTGCAAGTCCAAGAATTTGTCTATGTTGGTTTGAATGTCTAAAGTGTTTTTCTTTCTCTGTTTGTGTGTCTGATTCTATTTGTTTGCATGTCTGGGTTGGTGTTTGCAAGTCCAAGTATTTGTCTTTGTTGGTTTAAATGTTTAAAGTGTCTGTCTTTCTCTGTTTGTGTGTCTGATTCTATTTGTTTGCATGTCTGGGTTAATATTTGCAAGTCCAAGAATTTGTCTTTGTTGGTTTTTATGTCTAAAGTGTGTGTGTTTCTCTGTTTAAGTGTCTGATTCTATTTGTTTGAATGTCTGGGTTGGTGTTTGCAAGTCTAAGTATTTGTCTTTGTTGGTTTGAATGTCTAAAGTGTATTTCTTTTTCTGTTTGTGTGTATGATTCTATTTGTGTGCATGTCTGGGTTGGTGTTTGCAAGTCCAAGAATTTGTCTTTGTTGGTTTGAATGTCTAAAGTGTGTTTGTTGTTCTGTTTGTGTGTCTGATTCTATTTGTTTGCATGTCTTGGTTGGTGTTTTCAAGTCCAAGTATTTGTCTTTTTTTGTTTTGCAGTTCTAAAGTGTCTGTCTTTCTCTGTTTGTGTGTTTTATTCTGTTTGTTTGCATGTCTGGGTTGGTGTTTGAATGACCCATTCTTTGTCATTGTTCGTTAGATGACCTGTTTTGTCTGTCGGTCACTGAGTTTGCGTTTAATCCTATTTTTGGGTATATAGCGGTTTGTTCTTCCAACTGAAAAATTTTGCCATTGTTGGCATTTATTAACTAAATGCAGGTCTTTCTCTGTTGGGGTGTGTTATTTTCTTTGTTTGTATGTATGGGTTGGTGTTTGCAAGTCCAAGTATTTCTCTTTTTCGGTTTGAATGTCTAAAGTGTCTAGCTTTCTATGTTTGTGTGTCTGATTCTATTTTGTTTACTTGTCTGGGTTGGTGTTTGCAAGTCCAAGTATTTCTCTTTGTTGGTTTGAATGTCTAGAGTGTCTGTCTTTCTCTGTTTGTTTGTCTTATTATTTTTGTTTGAATGTCGGGGTTGGTGTTTCCAAGTCCAAATATAGGTATTTAGTTTTTTGAATGTATAAAGAATCTGTCTTTATATTATTTTGTGTCTGTTAATCTTTGTTTGCTTATATTTTCTTTTGTTTTCAAGTCAAAGAATCTTTCTTTGTTGGTTTGAATGTATAAAGTGTCTATCTTTCTCTGTTTGTGTGTCTGATTCTATTTGTTTGCTTGTCTGGGTTGGTGTTTGCAAGTCCAAGTATTTGTCTTTGTTGGTTTGAATGTTTAAAGTGTCTGTCTTTCTCTATTTATGTGTCTGATTATATTTGTTTCCATGTCTGGGTTAGTGTTTGCAAGTCCAAGGATTTGTCTTTGTTGGTTTTTATGTCTAAAGTGTCTGTGTTTCTCTGTTTAAGTGTCTGATTCTATTTGTTTGCATGTCTGGGTTGGTGTTTGCAATTCCAAGAATTTGTCTTTGTTGGTTTGAATGTCTACAGTGTCTGTCTTTCTCTGTTTGTGTGTTTAATTCTATTTGTTTGTATGTCTGGGTTGGTGTTTGCAAGTCCAAGTATTTCTCTTTTTAGGTTTGAATGTCTAAAGTGTGTGTCTGTCTCTGTTTGTGTGTTTAATTCTATTTTTTTTTATTTCTGGGTTGGTGTTTGCAAGTCCAAGAATTTCTCTTTTTTGGTTTTAATGTCTAAAGTGTCTGTCTTTCTCTGTTTGTGCGTTTAATTCTATTTGTTTGTATGTATGGGTTGGTGTTTGCAAGTCCAAGTATTTCTCTTTTTTGGTTTGAATGTCTAAAGTGTCTGTCTTTCTCTGTTTGTGTGTCTGATTCTATTTTGTTTACTGTTCTGTGTTTGTGTTTGCAAGTCCAAGTATTTGTCTTTGGTTGTTTGAATGTCTAAAGTGTGTGTCTTTCTCTGTTTGTGTGTCTGATTCTATTTGTTTGCATGTCTGTGTTGGTGTTTGCAAGTCCAAGAATTTGACTTTATTGGTTTGAATGTATAAAGTGTCTGCCTATTTCTGATTGTAGCTTTGATTCTATTTGTTTACATGTCAGTGTTGATGTTTGAAACTCAAACAATATGTCAAATTTTGTTTGTATGTTTGAATTGCCTGTAAATATAGATGTCTGTGCCTTAGTCTATTTGTTTGACTCTCTGGGTCTGTGTTTGCATGTACAACTATTTGTATTTGTTTGTTTGAATAAATAAACTTTATTTCTATATTTGTTTATCTGTCTGATTCTATTTGTTTGCATGTCAAGGTTTGTGTTTGCATGTCCAAGAATTTGTCTTTGTTGGTTTGAATGTCTAAAGTGTCTGTCTTTCTCTGTTTGTGTGTTTGATTCTATTTGTTTGCATATCTGGATTGGTGTTTGCAAGTCCAAGAATTTGTCTTTGTTGGTTTGAATGTCTAAAGTGTGTGTCTTTCTCTGTTTGTGTGTCTGATTCTATTTGTTTGCATTTCTGGGTTGGTGTTTCCAAGTCCAAGAATTTGACTTTGTTGGTTTGAATGTCTAAAGTGTCAGTGTGTATCTGCTTGTGTGTCTGATTCTATTTGTTTGCTTGTCAGGGGTGTTGTTTACAAGTCCAGCTATATGTCTTTGTTGTTTTGAATTTCTAAACTGGCTGTCTTTTTATGTTTGTGTTCCTGATTATATTTGTTTACATATCTGGGCTGCTGTTTGAAATTCCAAGTATTTGTCTTTCTTGGTTTGAATGTCTAAAGTGTTTGTCTTTCTCTGTTTGTGTGTCTGATTCTATTTGTATGGATGTCTGGGGTGGTGTTTTCATGTCCTAGTTTTTGTGTTTTTTTGGTTTGCATGTCTAAAGTGTCTGTCTTTCTCTGTTTGTGTGTCTTATTCTGTTTGTTTGCATGTCTGGGTTGGTGTTTGCAAGTCCAAGAATTTATTCATTGTTTATTTGAATGTCTAAAGTGTCTGTCTTTCTCTGTTTGTGTGTCTGATTCTATTTGTTTGCAGGTCTTGGTTGGTGTTTGCAAGTCCAAGAATTTGTCTTTGTTGGTTTGAATGTCTAAAGTGTCTGTCTTTCTCTGTTTGTGTGTTTAATTCTATTTGTTTGAATGTCTGGGTTGGTGTTTGCAAGTCCAAGTATTTCTCTTTTTCGGTTTGAATGTCTAAAGTGTCTAGCTTTCTCTGTTTGTGTGTCTGATTCTATTTTGTTTACTTGTATGGGTTGGTGTTTGCAAGTCCAAGTATTTGTCTTTGTTGGTTTGAATGTCTAAAGTGTGTGACTTTCTCTGTTTGTCTGTCTGATTCCTTTTGTTTGCATGTCTGGGTTGGTGTTTGCAAGTCCAAGTATTTGTCTTTGTTGGTTTGAATGTTTAAAGTGTCTGTCTTTCTCTGTTTATGTGTCTGATTATATTTGTTTCCATGTCTGGGTTAGTGTTTGCAAGTCCAAGGATTTGTCTTTGTTGGTTTTTATGTCTAAAGTGTCTGTCTTTCTTTGTTTACGTGTCTGATTCTATTTCTTTGCATGTCTTGGTTGGAGTTTGCAAGTCCAAGAATTTGTCTTTGTTGGTTTGAATGTCTAAAGTGTCTGTCTTTCTCTGTTTGTGTGTTTGATTCTATTTGTTTGTATGTCTGGGTTGGTGTTTGCAAGTCCTAGTTGTCTTTTTTGGTTTGAATGTCTAAAGTGTCGGTCTTTCTCTGTTTGTGTGTCTGAGTCTATTTCTTTTACTTGTCTGGGTTGGTGTTTGCAAGTCCAAGAATTTGTATTTGTTTGTTTTAATTTATAAAGTTTCTGTATTTATCTTTTTGTGTGTCTGATTCTATTTGTATTAATTTCGGGGTTGGTGTGTGAATTTCCAAGTATATGACTTTGTTTGTTTGAATGTCTAAAGTGTCTTTCTTTCTCTGTTTGTGTGTCTGATTCTATTTGTTTGCATGTCTGGGTTGTTGTTTCCAAGTCCAAGTATTTGTCTTTGTTGGTTAGAATGTCTAAATTGTCTGTGTTTCTCTGTTTGTATGTCAGATTCTATTTGTTTGCATGTCTGGGTTGGTATTTGCAAGTCCAAGTATTTGTCTTGGCTGATTTAAATGTCTAAAGTGTCTGTCTTTCTCTGTTTGTGTATTTGATTCTATTTGTTTGCATGTCTGGGTTGGTCTTTGCAAGTCAAAGAATTTGTCTTTGTTGGTTTTTATGTCTAAAGTGTCTGTGTTTCTCTGTTTACGTGTCTGATTCTATTTGTTTGCATGTCTGGGTTGGTGCTTGCAAGTCAAAGTATTTGTCTTTATTATTTTTAATGTCTAAAGTGTATGTCTTTCTCTGTTTGTGTGTCTGATTCTATTTGTTTACAGGTCTGGGTTGGCGTTTTCAAGTTCAAGGATTTGTCTTTGTTGGTTTGAATGTCTAAAGTGTTTGTCTTTCTCTGTTTGTGTGTCTGATTCTGTTTGTATGCATGTCTGGGTTGGTGTTTGCAAGTCCAAATATTTGTATTTTTTTGGTTTGAATGTCTAAAGTGTCTGTCTTTCTCTGTTTGTGTGTCTTATTCTGTTTGTTTGCATGTCTGGGTTGGTGTTTGCAAGTCCAAGAATTTGTCATTTTTGATTTGAATGTCTAAAGTGTCTGTCTTTCTCTGTTTGTGTGTCTGATCCTATTTGCTTGCACGTCTGGGTTGGGGTTAGTAAGTCCGAGATTTTCCTTTTGTTGGATTTAATGCATAAATTGTCTTTCTTTCTCTGGGTTTGCGTCTTATTCCATTTGTTTGCATGTCTGGGTTAGTGTTCGCAAGTCAAAGTATTTGTCTTTGTTGGTTTGATTGTCTAAAGTGTCTG
Source organism: Artemia sp. Qi Xiang Cuo (assembly GCF_049724085.1). NCBI lineage: Eukaryota > Metazoa > Arthropoda > Branchiopoda > Anostraca > Artemiidae > Artemia > Artemia sp. Qi Xiang Cuo. The sequence goes on from NC_142794.1 coordinate 82,326,893, forward strand.
TCTTTCTCTGTTTGGGTGTGTTATTCTATTTTTTTGTATGTCTGGGTTGGTGTTTGCAAGTCCAAGTATTTCTCTTTTTTGGTTTTTATGTCTAAAGTGTCTGTCTTTCTCTGTTTGTGTGTCTGATTATATTTTGTTTAATTGTCTGGGTTGGTGTTTGCAAGTCCAAGTATTTGTCTTTGTTTGTTTGAATGTCTAAAGTGTGTGTCTTTCTCTGTTTGTGTGTCTGATTCTATTTGTTTGCATTTCTGGGTTGGTGTTTGCAAGCCCAAGAATTTGTCTTTGTTGGTTTGATTGTCTAAAGTGTCTGTCTTTCTCTGTTTGTGTGTCTGATTCTATTTGGTAGCATGTCCGGGTTGATGTTTGCAGGTCCAAGTATATGTCTTTGCTGGTTTGAATGTCTAAAGTTTCTGTCTTTCTCTGTTTGTGTGTCTGATTCTATTTGTTTGCATGTGTGGGTCGGTGTTTGCAAGTCCAAGAATTTGTCTTTGTTGGTTTGAATGTTTAAAGTATATGTCTTTCTTTTTCATTTTGTGTGTCTGGTTCTATTTGTTTGAATGTTTGGGTTGGTGTTTGCAAGACCAAGAATTTGTATTTGTTGGTTTTTATGTCTAAAGTGTCTGTGTTTCTCTGTTTACGTGTCTGATTCTATTTGTTTGCATGTCTGGGTTGGTGTTTGAAAGTCTAAGTATTTGTCTTTGTTGGTTTGAATGTCCAAAGTGTCTGTCTTTCTCTGTTTGTTTGTCTGATTCTTTTTGTTTGCATGTCTGGGTTGGTGTTTGCAAGTCCAAGAATTTGTCTTTGTTGGTTTGAATGTCTAAAGTGTCTGTCTTTCTCTGTTTGTGTGTCTGATTCTATTTGTTTGCATGTCTGGGTTGGTGTTTGCATGTCCAAGTATTTGTCTTTTTTGGTTTGAATGTCTAAAGTGTCTGTCTTTCTCTGTTTGTGTGTCTGATTCTGTTTGTTTGCATGTCTGGGTTGGTGTTTGCAAGTCTAAGAGTTTGTCATTGTTGGTTTGAATGTCTAAAGTGTCTGTCTCTCTGTTTGGGTGTCTGATTCTATTTGTTTACATGCCTGGGTTGGTGTTTGCAAGTCAAAGAATTTGTCTTTGTTGGTTTGAATGTCTAAAGTGTCTTTCTTACTCTGTTTGTGTGTCTGATTCTAATTGTTTGCATGTCTGAGTTGGTGTTTGCAAGTCAAAGAATTTGTCTTTGGTGGTTTAAATGTATAAAGAGTATGTCTTTCTCTGTTTGTGTGTCTGATTCTATTTCTTTGCATGTATGGGTTGGTGTTTGCAAGTGCAAGAATTTGTCTATGTTGGTTTGAATGTCTAAAGTGTTTTTCTTTCTCTGTTTGTGTGTCTGATTCTATTTGTTTGCATGTCTGGGTTGGTGTTTGCAAGTCCAAGTATTTGTCTTTTTTGGTTAGAATGTCTAAAGTGTCTATCTTTCTCTGTTTGTGTGTCTGATTCTATTTGTTTGCATGTCTGGGTCGGTGTTTGCAAGTCCAAGTATTTGTCTTTTTTGGTTTAAATGTATAAACTGTCTATCTTTCTCTGTTTGTGTGTCTGATTCTATTTGTTTGCATGTCTGGGTTGATATTTGCAAGTCCAAGAATTTGTCTTTGTTGGTTTTTATGTCTAAAGTGTATGTCTTTCTCTGTTTAAGTGTCTGACTCTATTTGTGTGCATGTTGGGCTAGTGCTTCCAAGTCTAAGTATTTGTCTTTGTTTGTTTGAATGTCTAAAGTGTCTGTCTTTTTCTGTTTGAGTGTCTGATTCTATTTATTTGCATATCTGGGCCGGTGTTTGCAAGTCCAAGTATTTGTCTTTGTAGGTTTGAATGTCTAAAGTGTTTGTCTTTCTCTGTTTGTGTGTCTGATTCTATTTTTCTTCATGTCTTGGTTGGTGTTTTCATGTACATTTTTTTTTACTTTTGTGGTTTGACTGTCTAAAGTGTCTGTCTTTCTATTTTTGTTTGACTTATTCTTTTTTTTTTAATGTCTGGGTTGGTGTTTGAAAGTCAAATAATTTATCTTTGTTGATTTGAATTTCTAAAGTGTATGTCTTTCTCTGTTTGTGTGTCTGATTCTATTTGTTTGCATTACTGTGTTGATGTATGCAACTCCAAGAGATTTTCTTTCCTTGATTGGCTGTCTATACTGTATGTCTTTCTCTGTTTTTATGTCTTAATTTGTCTGTTGACTAGTCTTGGTTTATTATTTAAAGTCAAAATATTTGTCATTCCTTGTTTGACTTTCTAAATTATCTGTCTTTCTCTGTTTGTGTGTTTAATTCTATTTGTTTGTATGTCTGGGTTGGTGTTTGCAAGTCCAAGTATTTCTCTTTGTCGGTTTGAATGTCTAAAGTGTCTAGCTTTCTCTGTTTGTGTGTCTGATTCTATTTTGTTTCCTTGTCTGGGTTGGTGTTTGCAAGTCCAAGTATTTGTCTTTGTTGGTTTGAATGTCTAAAGTGTGTGTCTTTCTCTGTTTGTGTGTCTGATTCTATTTGTTTGCATTTCTGGGTTGGTGTTTGCAAGTCCAAAAATTTGACTTTATTGGTTTGAATGTATAAAGTGTCTGTCTTTATCTGTTTGTGTGTCTGATTCTATTTGTTTGCTTGTCTGGGTTAGTGTTTGCAGTTCCAGGTATCTTTGTTAGTTGGCTTGAATGTCTAAAGTGTCCATCTTTGTCTGTTTGTGTGTCTGATTCTTTTTGTTTATATATTTGGGTTGGTGTTAGCTAGTCCTAGTATTTATCTTTATTGGTTTGAATGTCCAAAGTGTCTGTCTTTCTCTGTTTATGTGTCTGATTATATTTGTTTCCATGTCTGGGTTAGTGTTTGCAAGTCCAAGAATTTGTCTTTGTTGGTTTTTATGTCTAAAGTGTCTGTGTTTCTCTGTTTACGTGTCTGATTCTATTTGTTTGAATGTCTGGGTTGGTGTTTGCAAGTCCAAGAATTTGTCTTTGTTGGTTTGAATGTCTAAAGTGTCTGTCTTTCTCTGTTTGTGTGTTTAATTCTATTTGTTTGTATGTCTGGGTTGGTGTTTGCAAGTCCAAGTATTTGTCTTTGTGGGTTTGAATGTCTAAAGTGTGTGTATTTCTATGTTTGTGTGTTTTATTCTATTTTTTTGTATGTCTGGGTTGGTGTTTGCAAGTCCAAGAATTTGTCTTTGTTTGTTTGAATGTCTAAAGTGTCTGTCTTTCTCTGTTTGTGTGTTTGATTCTATTTGTTTGCATGTAGGGGTTGGTGTTTGCAAGTCCACGTATTTCTCATTTTCGGTTTGTATGTATAAAGAGTCTTTCTTTTTCTGTTTTTGGGTCAGATTCTATTTTTTTCACTTTTCTGGGGTGGTGTTTGCAAGTCAAAGATTTTTTCTTTTTTTCTTTTAATTTATAAAGTTTCTGTCTGTATCTGTTTGTGGGTCTGATTCTATTTTTTTTAATGTCGGGGTTGTTGTTTGAAAGTCAAAATATTTGTATATTTTGGTTTGAATGTATAAATTGTCTGTATTTATCTGGTTGTGTGTCTGATTCTAGTTGTTTGCATGTATGGGTTGGTGTTTGAAAGTCCAAGTATTTGTCTTTGTTGGTTTGAATGTCTAAAGTGTCTGTCTTTCTTTGTTTGTGTGTATGATTCTATTTGTTTGCATGTCTGGGTTGGTGTTTGCAAGTCCAAGAATTTGTCATTGTTTGTTTGAATGTCTAAAGTGTTTGTGTTTCTCTGTTTGTCTGTATGATTCCTTTTGTGTGCATGTCTAGGTTGGTGTTTGCAGGTCCAAGTATTTTTTTTTGTTGGTTTCAATGTCTAAAGTGTCTGTCTTGCTCTGTGTGGGTCGTTGAGTCTTTTTGTGTGCATATCTGGACTGATGTCTGCAAGTCCATGTATTTTTCTTTTATATTTTGAATGTCAAAAGTGTCTGTCTTTATCTGTTTGTGTGCTTCATTCTATTTTTTTGTATGTCGGGGTTGGTGTTTGCAAGTCCACGTATTTCTCTGTGTTTGTTTGAATGTCTAAAGTGTCTGTATTTTTATGTTTGGGTGTCTGATTATTTTTTTTTCTATTTTTTGGTTTGGTGTTTGAAAGTCCAAGTATGTTTATTTGTGTCTTTGAATGTCTAAAGTGTCTGTCTTTCTCTGTTTGTGTGTCTGATTCTATTTTTTTAAATGTCTGTGTTGGTGTTTACAATTCCAAAAATTTGTCTTTGTTTCTTTGTATGTCTATACTTTAAGTCCTTTACAGTTAGTATGTTTGATTCTATTTTTTTGTTTGCCTCGGTTGGTGTTTGCAAGTACAAGAATCTGTCTTTGCTGTTTTTAATTTCTAAATTGTATGTCTTTATATGTTTATGTGTCTTATTCTATATTTTTTAATGTCTGGGTTGGTGTTTGCAAGTCCAAGTATTTGTCTTTGTTGGTTTGAATGTATAAAGTGTCTGTCTTTCTCTGATTATGTGTCTGATTATATTTGTTTCCATGTCTGGGTTGGTGTTTGCAAGTCCAAGAATTTGTCTTTGTTGGTTTTTATGTCTAAAGTGTCTGTGTTTCTCTGTTTACGTGTCTGATTCTATTTGTTTGCATGTCTGGGTTGGTGTTTGCAAGTCCAAGAATTTGTCTTTGTTGGTTTGAATGTCTAAAGTGTCTGTCTTTCTCTGTTTGTGTGCTTGATTCTATTTGTTTGGATGTCTGGGTTGGTTTTTGCAAGTCCAAGTATTTCTCTTTTTCGGTTTGTATGTCTAAAGTGTCTGTCGTTATCTTTTAGTGGGTCTGATTATATTTCTTTTTATTTTCTGGGTTGGTGTTTGCAATTCAAAGTATGTTTCTTTGTTGCTTTGAATGTCTAAAGTGTCTGTCTTTCTCTATTTGTGTGTCTGATTCTATTTGTTTGCATTTCTGGGTTGGTGTTTGCAAGTCCAAGAATTTGTATATGTTGGTTTTAATGTACAAAGTGTCAGTCTTTCTATGTTTGTGTGTCTGATTCTATTTGTTTGCATGTCTGGGTTGGTGTTTGCAAGTCCAAGTATCTGTCTTTGTTGGTTTGAATGTCTAAAGTGTCTGTCTTTCTCTGTTTGTGTGTCTGATTCTATTTGTTTGCATGTCTGGGTGGTTGTTTGCAAGTCCATGAATGTGTCATTGCTGGTTTAAATGTTTAAAGTGTCTGTCTTTCTCTGTTTGTGTGTCTGATTCTATTTGTTTGCATGTCTGGGTTAATATTTGCAAGTCCAAGAATATTTCTTTGTTGGTTTGTATTTATAAAGTGTCTGTGTTTCTCTGTTTAAGTGTCTGATTCTATTTGTTTGCATGTCTGTGCTGGTGTTTGTAAGCCTAACTATTTGTTTTTGTTGGTTTTAATGTCTAAAGTGTCTGTCTTTCTCTGTTTGTGTGTCTGATTCTATTAGTTTGCATGTCTAGGTTGATTTTTGCAACTCCAAGAATTTGTCTTTGTTGGTTGGAATGTCTAAAGTGTTTGTCTTTCTCTGTTTGTGTGTCTGATTCTGTTTGTATGCATGTCTGGGTTGGTGTTTGCATGTCCAAATATTTGTATTTTTTTGGTTTGAATGTCTAAAGTGTCTGTCTTTCTCTGTTTGTGTGTCTTATTCTGTTTATTTGCATGTCTGGGTTGGTGTTTGCAAGTCCAAGAATTTGTCATTGTTGTTTTGAATGTCTAAACTTTCTGTCTTTCTCTGCTTGTGTGTCTGATCTTATTTGTTTTAGTGTCTGGGTTGGTGTTTGCAATTCGAAGAATTGGTCTTTGATGGTTTGAAAGTCTAAAGTGTCTGTCTTTCTCTGTTTGTGTGTCTGATTCTATTTATTTGCATATCTGGGTTGGTTTTTGCAAGTCCAAGAATTTGTCTTTGTTGGTTTGAATGTATAAAGTGTTTGTCTGGTTCTGTTTGTGTGTCTGATTCTATTTGTATGGATGTCTGGGGTGGTGTTTGAAAGTACAAAAATTTGTATTTTTTGGTTTTGAATGTCTAAAGTTTCTGTATTTCTCTGTTTGTGTGTCTTATTCTGTTTATTTGCATGTCTGGGTTGGTGTTTGCAAGTCCAAGAATTTGTCATTGTTGATTTGAATGTCTAAAGTGTCTGTCTTTCTCTGTTTGTGTGTCTGATCCTATTTGTTTGCATGTCTGGGTTGGTGTTTGCAAGTCCACGAATTTCTCTTTTTCGGTTTGAATGTCTAAAGTGTCTGTCTTTCTCTGTTTGTGTGTCTGATTCTATTTTGTTTACTTGTCTGGGTTGGTGTTTGCAAGTCCAAGTATTTGTCTTTGTTGGTTTGAATGTCTAAAGTGTCTGTTTTTCTCTGTTTGTGTGTCTGATTCTATTTGTTTGCATGTCTGGGTTGGTGTTTGCAAGTCCAAGAATTTGTCTTTGTTGGTTTGAATGTCTAAAGTGTCTGTCTTTCTCTGTTTGTGTGTCTGACTCTATTTGTTTGCATGTCTGGGTTGGTGTTTGCAAGTCCAAGTATCTTTCTTTGTTGGTTTGAATGTCTAAAGTGTCTGTCTTTCTTTGTTTGTGTGTCTGATTCTATTTGTTTGCATGTCTGGGTTGGTGTTTGCAAGTCCAAGTATTTGTCTTTGTTGGTTTGAATGTTTAAAGTGTCTGTCTTTCTCTGTTTCTGTGTCTGATTATATTTGTTTCAATGTCTGGGTTTGTGTTTGCAAGTCCAAGAATTTGTCTTTGTTGGTTTTTATGTCTAAATTGTATGTGTTTATCTGTTTACGTGTCTGATTCTATTTGTTTGCATGTCTGGGTTGGTGTTTGCAAGTACAAGAATTTTTCTTTGTTGGTTTGAATGTCTAAAGTGTCTGTCTTTCTCTGTTTGTGTGTTTGATTCTATTTGTTTGCATGTCTGGGTTGGTGTTTGCAAGTCCAAGTATTTCTCTTTGTCGGTTTGAATGTCTAAAGTGTCTGTCTTTCTCTGTTTGTGTGTCTGATTCTATTTTGTTTACTTGTCTGGGTTGGTGTTTGCAAGTCCAAGTATTTGTTTTTTTTGGTTTGAATGTCTAAAGTGTCTGTCTTTCTCTGTTTGTGTGCCAGATTCTATTTGTTTGCATGTCTGGGTTGGTATTTGCAAGTCCAAGAATTTGTCTTTGTTGGTTTGAATGTATAAAGTGTCTGTCTTTCTTTGTTTGTGTGTCTGATTCTATTTGTTTGCATGTCTGGGTTGGTATTTGCAAGTCCAAGAATTTGCCTGTGTTGGTTTGTATGTCTAAAGTGTCTGTGTTTATCTGTTTTGATGTCTGATTCTATTTGTTTGCATGTTGGGCTAGTGCTTGCAAGTCTAAGAATTTGTCGTTATTAGTTTCAATGTCTTAAGTGTATTTCATTCTCAGTTTTTGTGTCTAATTTAATTTCTTTACATTTTTTTGTTGACGTTTGAGTTCTCAATAAGTTGTTTATTGTTGTTTTAGTGTCAAAATTGTATGACTTTCTCAGATAGATCGTCTGATTATTTATTTTTTCTTTTCTAGGTTTGTGTTTTAAAGTCCAAGGATTTGTCTTTGTTTGTTTAAATGTTTAAAGTGTCTGTCTTTCTATGTTTGTGTGTCTGATTCTATTTGTTTGCATGTCTGGGTTGATATTTGCAAGTCCAAGAATTTGTCTTTGTTGGTTTTTATGTCTAAAGTGTCTGTGTTTATCTGTTTTCATGTCTGATTCTATTTGTTTGCATGTCTGGTTTGGTGTTTGCAAGTCTAAGTATTTGTCTTTGTTAGTTTGAATGTCTAAAGTGTCTGTCTTTCTCTGTTTGTGTGTCTGATTCTATTTGTTTGCATGTCTGGGTTGGCGTTTGCAAGTTCAAGAATTTGTCTTTGTTGCTTTGAATGTCTAAAGTGTGTGTCTTTCTCTGTTTGTGTGTCTGATTCTGTTTGTATGCATGTCTTGGTTGGTGTTTGCATGTCCAAATATTTGTATTTTTTTTGTTTGAATGTCTAAATTTTATGTCTTTCTCTGTTTGTGTGTATTATTCTATTTATTTGAATGTCTGGGTTGGTGTTTGCAAGTCCAAGAATTTGTCTTTGTTGGTTTGAATGTCTAAAGTGTCTGTCTTTCTCTGTTTGTGTGTTTAATTCTATTTGTTTGTATGTATGGGTTGGTGTTTGCAAGTCCAAGTATCTGTCTTTGTTGGTTTGAATGTCTAAAGTGTCTGTCTTTCTCTGTTTGTGTGTCTGATTCTATTTGTTTGCATTTCTGGGTTGGTGTTTGCAAGTCCAAAAATTTGACTTTGTTGGTTTGAATGTCTAAAGTGTCTGTCTTTGTCTGTTTGTGTGTCTGATTCTATTTTTTTGTATTTCTGAGTTAATGTTTGCAAGTATAAGAATGTTTCTTTGTTGATTTGAATGTCTATAGTTTCTGTATTTCTCTGCTTTTGTGTCTGATTATATTTGTTTTCATGTGTGGGTTGGTGTTTGCAAGTCCAAGTATTTGTCTTTGTTTGTTTTAATGTATAAAGTGTCTGTCTTTCTCTGTTTGTGTGTCTGGTTCTATTTGTTTGCATGTCTGGGTTGTTTTTTGCAAGTCCAAAAATTTGTCTTTGTTGGTTTTTATGTATAAAGTGTCTGTGTTTCTCTGTTTACGTGTCTGATTCTATTTGTTTGCATGTCTGGGTTGGTGTTTGCAAGTCTAAGTATTTGTCTTTGTTGGTTTGAATGTCCAAAGTGTCTGTCTTTCTCTGTTTGTGTGTCTGTTTCTATTTGTTTACATGTCTGGGTTGATGTTTGTAAGTACAAGTATTTGTCTTTGCTGTTTTGAATGTATAAAGTGTATGTCTTTCTCGGTTTTGGTGTCTGATTCCTTTTTAGTAAAGTCTGGGTTTATGTTTGCAAGTCAAAGTATATGTCTTTGTTGGTTTGAATGTCTAAAGTGTCTGTATTTCTCTGTTTGTGTGTCTGATTCTGTTTGTTTGCATGTCTGGGTTGGTGTTTGCAAGTCCAAGAATTTGTCTTTGTTGGCTTAAATGTCTAAAGTGTCTGTATTTCTCTGTTTTTGTGTCTGATTCTATTTGTTTGCATGTCAGGGTTGGTGTTTGCAATTCCAAGTATTTGTTTTTGTTGGTTTGTATGTCTAAATTGTATGTATTACTATGTTTGTGTGTCTGATTCTATTTATTTTCATGTATGGGTTGGTGTTTGCAAGTCAAAGAATTTGTCTTTGGTGGTTTGAATGTCTAAAGTGTCTGTCTTTCTCTGTTTGTGTGTCTGATTCTATTTCTTTGCATTTCTGGGTTGGTGTTTGCAAGTGCAAGAATTTGTCTATGTTGGTTTGAATGTCTAAAGTGTTTTTCTTTCTCTGTTTGTGTGTCTGATTCTATTTGTTTGCATGTCTGGGTTGGTGTTTGCAAGTCCAAGTATTTGTCTTTTTTGGTTAGAATGTCTAAAGTGTCTGTCTTTCTCTGTTTGTGTGTCTGATTCTATTTGTTTGCATGTCTGGGTCGGTGTTTGCAAGTCCAAGTATTTGTCTTTGTTGGTTTAAATGTATAAAATGTCTGTCTTTCTCTGTTTGTGTGTCTGATTCTATTTGTTTGCATGTCTGGGTTAATATTTGCAAGTCCAAGAATTTGTCTTTGTTGGTTTTTATGTCTAAAGTGTCTGTCTTTTTCTGTTTTCATGTCTGATTCTATTTGTTTGAGTGTTGGGCTAGTGTTTGCAAGTCTAAGTATTTGTCTTTGTTGGTTTGAATGTCTAAAGTGTCTGTCTTTTTCTGTTTGTGTGTCTTATTCTATTTGTTTGCATATCTGGGTCGGTGTTTGCAAGTCCAAGAATTTGTCTTTGTATGTTTGAATGTCTAAAGTGTTTGTCTTGCTCTGTTTGTGTGTCTTATTCTATTTGTATGCATGTCTGGGTTGGTGTTTGCAAGTCCAAGAATTTGTCATTTTTTGTTTTGCATGTCTAAAGTGTCTGTCTTTCTATTTTTGTGTGTATTATTCTTTTTGTTTTCATGACTGGGTTGGTGTTTGCAAGTCAAAGAATTTTTCTTTGTGTATTTGAATGTCTAAAGTGTCTGTCTTTATCTGTTTGTGTGTATGATTCTATTTGTATGCATGTCTGGGTTGGTGTTTGCAAGTCCAAGTATTTGTCTTTGTTGGTTTGAATGTCTAAATTGTCTTTCTTTCTCTGTTTGTGTGTCTGATTCTATTTCTTTGCATGTCTGGGTTAGTGTTTAAAAGTCGAAGAATTTGTCTTTGTTGGTTTGACTGTCTAAAGTGTCTGTCTTTCTCTGTTTGGGTGTGTAATTCTATTTGTTTAAATGTCTGGGTTGGTGTTTGCAAGTCCAAGTATTTCTCTTTTTCGGTTTGAATGTCTAAAGTGTCTAGCTTTCTCTGTTTGTGTGTCTGATTCTATTTTGTTTACTTGTCTGGGTTGGTGTTTGCAAGTCCAAGTATTTGTCTTTGTTGGTTTGAATGTCTAAAGTGTCTGTCTTTCTCTGTTTGTGTGTCTGATTATATTTGTTTGCATTTCTGGGTTGGTGTTTTCAAGTCCAAAAATTTGACTTTGTTGGTTTGAATGTCTAAAGTGTCTGTCTTTCTCTGTTTGTGTGTCTGATTCTATTTGTTTGTATGTCTTGGTTGGTGTTTGCAAGTCCAGGAATATTTCTTTGTTGGTTTGAATGTCTAAAGTGTCCATCTTTGTCTGTTTTTGTGTCTGATTATATTTGTTTATATATCTGGGTTTGTGTTATCAAGTCCAAGTATTTATCTTTATTGGTTTGAATGTACAAAGTGTCTGTCTTTCTCTGTTTATGTGTCTGATTCTATTTGTTTCCATGTCTGGGTTAGTGTTTGCAAGTCCAAGAATTTGTCTTTGTAGGTTTTTATGTCTAAAGTGTCTGTGTTTCTCTGTTTCAGTGTCTTATTCTATTTGTTTGAATGTCTGGGTTGGTGTTTGCAAGTCAAAGAATTTGTCTTTTTTGGTTTGAATGTCTAAAGTGTCTGTCTTTCTCTGTTTGTGTGTTTAATTCTATTTGTTTGTATGTCTGGGTTGGTGTTTGCAAGTCCAAGTATTTCTCTTTGTCGGTTTGAATGTCTAAAGTGTGTGTCTTTCTCTGTTTGTGTGTCTGATTCTATTTGTTTGCATTTCTGGGTTGGTGTTTGCAAGTCCAAGAATTTGTCTTTGTTGGTTTGAATGTCAAAAGTGTCTGTCTTTCTCTGTTTGTGCGTTTTATTCTATTTTTTTGTATGTCTGGGTTGGTGTTTGCAAGTCCAAGTATTTCTCTTTTTCGGTTTGAATGTCTAAAGTGTCTTTCTTTATCTGTTTGTGTGTCTGATTATATTTTTTTTACTTGTCTGGGTTGGTGTTTGCAAGTCCAAGTATTTTTCTTTGTTGGTTTGAATGTCTAAAGTGTGTGTCTTTCTCTGTTTGTGTGTCTGATTCTATTTGTTTGCATTTCTGGGTTGGTGTTTGCAAGTCCAAGAATTTGTCTTTGTTGGTTTGAATGTCTAAAGTGTCTGTATTTCTATGTTTGTGTGTCTGATTCTATTTGTTTGCATGTCTGGGTTGGTGTTTGCAAGTCCAAGTATCTGTCTTTGTTGGTTTGAATGTCTAAAGTGTCTGTCTTTCTCTGTTTGTGTGTCTGATTCTATTTGTTTGCATGTCTGGGTTGGTGTTTGCAAGTCCAAGTATTTGTCTTTGTTGGTTTGAATGTCTAAAGTGTCTGTCTTTCTCTGTTTGTGTGTCTGATTCTTTTTGTTTGCATGTCTGGGTTGGTTTTTGCAGGTCCAAGAATTTGTCTTTGTTGGTTTGAATGTCTAAAGTGTGTGTCTTTATCTGTATATGTGTTTGATTCTATTTCTATGAATGTCTGGGTTGGTGTTGCAAGTCCAAGAATTTGTCTTTGTTTGTTTGAATGTCAAAAGTGTCTGTCTTTCTATGTTTGTGCGTTTTATTCTATTTTTTTGTATGTATGGGTTGGTGTTTTCAAGTCCAAGTATTTATCTTTTTTGGTTTGAATTTCTAAAGTGTCTGTCTTTCTCTGTTTGTGTGTCTGATTCTATTTTGTTTAATTTTATGGGTTGGTGTTTGCAAGTCCAAGTATTTGTGTTTGTTTGTTTGAATGTCTAAAGTGTGTGTCTTTCTCTGTTTGTGTGTCTGATTCTATTTGTTTGCATTTCGGGGTTGGTGTTTGCAAGTCCAAGAATTGGAATTTGTTGGTTTGAATGTCTAAAGTGTCTGTCTTTCTCTGTTTGTGTGTCTGATTCTATTTGTGTGCATGTCTGGGTTGGTGTTTGCATGTCCAAGTATATGTCTTTGTTGGTTTGTATGTCTAAAGTGTCTTTCTTTCTCTGTTTGTGTGTCTGATTTTATTTTTTTGCATGTCTGGGTTGGTGTTTGCAAGTCCAAGTATTTGTCTTTGTTGGTTTGAATGTTTAAAGTGTCTGTCTTTCTCTGTTTATGTGTCTGATTATATTTGGTTGCATGTCTGGGTTTGTGATGGCAAGTCCAAGTAGTTTGCTTTGTTGGGTGGTCTGTCTAAAGTGTCTTTCTTTCTCTGTTTACGTGTCGGATTCTATTTTTTTGCATTTCTGGGTTGGTCTTTGCAAGTCCAAGTATTTTTCTATTGTTGTTTGAATGTATAAAGATTATGTCTTTCTCTGTTTGTGTGTCTAATTCTATTTGTTTATATTTCAGGGTTGGTGTTTGCAAGTCCAAGTATTTGTCTTTGTCGGTTTGAATGTCTAAAGTGTCTGTCTTTCTCTGTTTGTGTGTCTGATTCTATTTTGTTTTCTTGTCTGGGTTTGTGTTTGCATGTCCAAGTATTTGTCTTTGTTGGTTTGAATGTCTAAAGTGTCTGTCTTTCTCTGTTTGTGTGTCTGATTCTATTTTTTTGAATTTCTGGGTTGGTGTTTGCAAGTCCAAGAATATGTCTATGTTGGTTTGAATGTATAAAGTGTCTGTCTTTCTCTGTTTGTGTGTCTGATTCTTTTTGTTTGCATGTCTGGGTTGGTGTTTGCAAGTCCAAGAATTTGTCTATGTTGGTTTGAATGTCTAAAGTGTCTGTTCTTTCTCTGTTTGTGTGTCTGATTCTATTTGTTTGCATGTCTGGATTGGTGTTTGCAAGTCCAAGTATTTATCTTTGTTGGTTTAAATGTTTAAAGTGTCTGTCTTTCTTTGTTTTTGTGTCTGATTCTATTTGTTTGCATGTCTGGGTTGATATTTGCAAGTCCAAGAATTTGTCTTTGTTGGTTTCTATGTCTAAAGTGTCTGTCTTTCTCTGTTTAAGTGTCTGATTCTATTTGTTTGCATGTCTGGGTTGGTTCTTGCAAGTCCAAGTATTTGTCTTTGTTAGTTTCAATGTCTAAAGTGTCTGTCTTTCTCTGTTTGTGTGTCTGATTCTATTTGTTTGCATGTCTGGGTTGGCGTTTGCAAGTCCTAGAATTTGTCTTTGTTGGTTGGAATGTCTAAAGTGTTTGTCTTTCTCTGTTTGTGTGTCTGATTCTGTTTGTATGCATGTCTGGGGTGGTGTTTGCAAGTCCAAATATTTGTAATTTTTTGTTTTGAATGTCTAAAGTTTATGTATTTCTCTGTTTGTGTGTCTTATTCTGTTTATTTGCATGTCTGGGTTGGTGTTTGCAAGTCCAAGTATTTGTCTTTTTTGATTTGAATGTCGAAAGTGTCTGTCTTTCTCTGTCGTTTGAATGTCTAAAGTGTCTGTCTTTCTCTGTTTGTGTGTCTGATTCTATTTGTGTGCATGTCTGGGTTGGTGTTTGCAATTCCAAGAATTTGTCTTTGTTGTTTGGAATGTCTAAAGTGTCTGTCTTTCTCTGTTTGTGTGTTTAATTCTATTTGTTTGTATGTCTGGGTTGGTGTTTGCAAGTCCAAGTATTTCTCTTTTTCGGTTTGAATGTCTAAAGTGTCTGTCTTTCTCTGTTTGTGTGTCTGATTCTATTTTGTTTACTTGTCTGGGTTGGTGTTTGCAAGTCCAAGTATTTGTCTTTGTTTGTTTGAATGTCTAAAGTGTGTGTCTTTCTCTGTTTGTGTGTCTGATTCTATTTGTTTGAATTTCTGGGTTGGTGTTTGCAAGTCCAAGAATTTGACTTTGTTGGTTTGAATGTCTAAAGTGTCTGTCTTTCTCTGATTTTGTGTCTGATTCTATGTGTTTGAATATCTGGGTTGGTGTTTACAAATCAAAATATCTGTCTTTGTTGGTGTGAAGGTCTTTCGTTTGTATCTTTCTATTTTTGTGTGTCTTATTTTATTTGGTTATATGTATGGGTTTGTATGTGCAGGTCCAAGATTTTATCATTGCTTTTTTAAATGTTTGATTTTTGTGTCTTTCTATGTTTGTGTGTCTGGTTCTATTTGTTTGCATGTCTGGGTTGTTATTTGAAAGTCCAAAAATTTGTCTTTGTTGGTTTTTATGTCTAAAGTGTGTGTGTTTCTCTGTTTAAGTGTCTGATTCTATTTGTTTGAATGTCTGGGTTGGTGTTTGCAAGTTCAAGAATTTGTCTTTGTTGGTTTGAATGTCTAAAGTGTCTGTCTCTCTGTTTGTGTGTCTCATTCTATTTGTTTGCAGGTCTGGCTTGTTGTTTGCAAGTCCAAGAATTTGTCTTTGTTGGTTTGAATGTCTAAAGTGTCTGTCTTTCTCTGTTTGTGTGTCTGATTCTATTTGTTTGCATGTTTGGGTTGGTCTTTGCAAGTCCAAGAATTTGTCTTTTTTGGTTTGAATGTCTAAAGTGTCTGTCTTTCTCTGTTTGTGTGTCTGATTCTAGTTGTTTGCGTGTCTGGGTTGGTGTTTGCAAGTCCAAGAATTTGTCTTTGTTGGTTTGAATGTCTAAAGTGTCTGTCTTTTTCTTTTTGTATGTCTGAATCTGTTTTTTTGCATGTCTGGGTTGGTGCTTGCAAGTCCAAGAATTTGTCTTTGTTGGTTTGAATGTCTAAAGTGTCTGTCTTTCTCTGTTTGTGTGTCTGATTCTATTTATTTTCATGTATGGGTTGGTGTTTGCAAGTCAAATAATTTGTCTTTGGTGGTTTGAATGTAAAAAGTGTCTGTCTATGTCTGTTTGTGTGTCTGATTATATTTCTTTGCATGTCTGGGTTGGTGTTTGCAAGTCCAAGAATTTTTCTTTGTTGGATTGAATGTCTAAAGTGTCTGCCTTTATCTGTTTGTTTGTCTGATTCTATTTTTTTTCATGTTAGAGTTGATGTTTGCAAGTCCAAGAATTTGCCTTTGATGGTTTGAATGTCTAAAGTGTCTGTCTTTCTCTGTTTGTGTGTCTGATTCTAGTTGTTTGCGTGTCTGGGTTGGTGTTTGCAAGTCCAAGAATTTGTCTTTGTTGGTTTGAATGTCTAAAGTGTCTGTCTTTTTCTTTTTGTATGTCTGAATCTGTTTTTTTGCATGTCTGGGTTGGTGCTTGCAAGTCCAAGAATTTGTCTTTGTTGGTTTGAATGTCTAAAGTGTCAGTCTTTCTATGTTTGTGTGTCTGATTCTATTGATTTGCATGTCGGGGTTGGTGTTTGCAAGTCCAAGTATTTTTTTTCTTTGTTGGTTTGAACGTCTAAAGTGTCTGTCTTTCTCTGTTTGTGTGTTTGATTCTATTTGTTTGCATGCTTGGGTTGGTGTTTGCAAGTCCAAGAATTTGTCTTTGTTGGTTTGAATGTCTAAAGTATTTGTCTTTATCTGTTTTTGTGTCTTATTCTATTTATTTGCGTGTCTGGGTTGGTGTTTGCAAGTCCAAGAATTTCTCTTTGTTTGTTTGAATGTCTAAAGTGTCTTACGTGAGCGCACATACGGAAACATCAAAACCATATGGTTCTCCGAAATGCTGAATCTAAAAGGGTAATTTTCAAGGAGATTCTTTAACCTTTTAGAGTTAACTTACCCTTTTAGGGTTGAACTTTTAGGGTTCTCCGACATACTGAACCTGAAAGTGTGTTCTCCAAAATGCTGACTCTGAAAGTGTAATTTTCATGGAGATTATTTTACCTTTTGGGGTTAATTTACACTAGGTAACGTGCATTGGCTCATTTTTTTACTAAAGCAAGTTTTACTATCCATTTTAATGAAGGTATATATGGCAGCACAACTGATTTTTCCTTCACCCGGATACCTGCAGCCAACCTACAATACCCTTTTTTTCAAGTAACTGCATTCACGTTAGGTTCATTAGGGTTCAATTAGCGTGGCGCACCACGCTAAGTGAACCTAAAAGAAGCTAACGTGAATTGTACATAGAGCAAAACGAGTCAATGCAAACACATTTGTTTTTGGTCGAGATTCCCTTGGTTCTGAAGCTGTAACTTCAGAACCAAAGAGATTAACGCGGCAATTTTTTCCTGGGAATTTCAAATTTGAGAGTGCAGGGATGCCAAAACAAAAGGAACACGTAGAAATTACTTGTAGGGGATTATTTGGGCGAAACCGTTTGAGACATTTTAGAAGATGATTTAGGCAAAACAGTTTGAGACATTTTAGAAGACGATTTGGGGTGAAACTCTGTGGTCATTATAATACACAATTTCCATTTGAATAGTGTTGTGAGGTCCCCTACCCCAACCCAAAGGGCCCCATCCCTCCAAAGGCCCCCAAAGGGCCTCGAGGCCCCCAAAGGTCCACGAGCCCCCAAAGACCCCCCGGGGCCCCAAAGCCCCCCCGGGCCCCCAACTTTTTTTAAATACTTTTTTGAATCAATTTGTTTGTATGTCTGGGTTGGTGTTTGCAGGTCCAAGGGTTTGCCTTTGTTAGTTTGTATGTATAAAGTGACCGTCTTTCTCTGTTTACATGTCTGAATCTATTTGTTTGTATGTCTGGGTTGATGTTTGCAAGTCCAAGTATTTGTCTTTGCTGGTTTGTATGTCTAACGTGCCTATCTTTCTCTGTTTGCATGTCTGAATCTATTTGTTTGCATGTCTGGGTTGGTGTTTGCAAGTCCAAGAATTTGTCTTTGTTGGTTTGAATGTCTAAAGTGTCTGTATTTCTCTGTTTGTGGGTCTGATTTTATTTGTTTGCATGTCCGGGTTGGTGTTTGCAAGTACAAGAATTTGTCTTTGATGGTTTGAATGTCTAAAGTGCCTGTCTTTCTCTGTTTGTATGTCTGAATCTATTTGTTTGCATGTCGGGGTTGGTGTTTGCAAGTCCAAGAATTTGTCATTGTTGGTTTGAATTTATAGAGTGGCAGTCTTTCGCTGTTTATGTGTCTGAATCTGTCTTTTTGCATATCTGGGTTGGTGTTTGCAAGTCCAAGTAATTTGTCTTTGTTGGTTTGAATGTCTAAAGTGTCTGTCTTTCTCTGTTTGTGTGTTTGATTCTATTTGATTGCATGTCTGGGTTGATGTTTGCAAGTCCAAGTATTTGTCTTTGTTGGTTTGAATGTCTACAGTGTCTGTCTTTCTCTGTTTGTGTGTCTGATTCTATTTGTTTGCATGTCTGGATTGGTGTTTGCAAGTCCAAGAATTTGTCTTTGTTGGTTTGAATGTCTGTAGTGTCTGTCTTTCTCTGTTTGGGTGTCTGAGTCTATTTGTTTTCATGTCAGGACTGATGTCTGCAAATACAAGTATTTGTCATTGTTGGTTTGAATGTCTTTAGGGTGTGTGTTTCTCTGTTTGTATGTCCGATTCTCTTTGTTTGCATTTCTGTGTTGGTTTTTGCAAGCCCAAGTATTTTCCTGTGTTTATTTTAATGTATAAAGTGTCTGTCTTTTTGTTTGTGTGTCTCATTCTATTTGTTTGCATGCCTGGGTTGGTGTTTTCAAGTCCATTTATTTGTCTTTGTTGGTTTGAATGTCTAAAGTGTCTGTCTTTCTCTGTTTGTGTTTTTGATTCTATTTGTTAGTATGTCTGGGTCTGTTTGAATGTCTAAAGTGTCTGTCTTTCTCTGTTTCTGTGTCTGATTCTATTTGTTTGCATGTCTGGGTTGGTGTTTGCAAGTCCAAATATTTGTCTTTGTTGGTTAGAATGTCTAAAGTGTCTGTCTTTCTCTGATTGTGTGTCTGATTCTATTTGTTTGCATGTCTGGGTTGGTGTTTGCAAATCCAAGAATTTGTCTTTGTTGGTTTGAATTTCTAAAGTGTTAGTCTTTCTCTGTTTATGTGTATGATTCTATTTTTTTGAATATCTCGGTTGGTGTTTTCAAGTCCAAGAATTTTTCTTTGTTGTTTTGAATGTCTATAGTGTCTGTCTTTCTCTGTTGGTGTGTCTGATTCTATTTGTTTGCATGTCTGGATTGGTGTTTGCAAGTCCAAGAATTTGTATTTGCTGGTTTGAATGTCTGTAGTGTCTGTCTTTCTCTGTTTGTGTGTTTGATTCTATTTGTTTGTATGTCTGGGTTGGTGTTTGCAAGTCCAAGTATTTGTCTTTGTTGGTTTGAATGTCTAAAGTGTCTGTCTTTCTCTGTTTGTGTGTCCGATTCTATTTGTTTGAATGTCTGTGTTGGTGTTTGCAAGTTCAAGAATTTGTCTTTGTTGGTTTTAATGTCTAAAGTGTCTGTCTATCTGTTTGTGTGTCTCATTCTATTTATTTGCATGTCTGGGTTGGTGTTTGCAAGTCCAAGAATTTTTCTTTGTTGGTTTGAAAGTCTAAAGTGTATGTCTTTCTCTGTTTGTGTGTTTGATTCTATTTGTTCGTATGTCTGGGTATGTTTGACTGTCTATAGTGTCTGTCTTTCTCTGTTTCTGTGTCTGATTCTATTTGTTTGCATGTCTGGGTTGGTGTTTGCAAGTCCAAATATTTGTCTTTGTTGGTTAGAATGTCTAGAGTGTCTGTCTTTCTCTGTTTGTGTGTCTGATTCTATTTGTTTGCATGTATGGGTTGGTGTTTGCATGTATGGGTTGATGTTTGCAAGTCCAAGAATTTGTCTTTGTTGGTTTGAATGTCTAAAGTGTCTGTCTTTCTCTGTTTGTGTGTATGATTCTATTTCTTTACATGTCTGTATTGATGTTTGAAAGTTCAAGAATTTGTCGTTGCGGATTTGATTGTCTAAAGTGTCTGTCTTTCTCTGTTTTTGTGTTTGATTGTATTTGTTTGAATGACTGGGATTGTCTTTGCAAGTCCAAGTATTTCTCTTTTTCGGTTTGAATGTCTAAAGTGTCTGTCTTTCTCTGTTTGTGTGTCTGATTCTATTTTGTTTACTTGTCTGGGTTGGTGTTTGCAAGTCCAAGTATTTGTCTTTGTTTGTTTGAATGTATAAAGTGTCTGTCTTTCTCTGTTTGTGTGTCTGATTCTATTTGTTTGCATGTCTGGGTTGGTGTTTGCAAGTCCAAGAATTTGTCTATGTTGGTTTGAATGTCTAAAGTGTCTGTCTTTCTCTGTTTGTGTGTCTGATTATATTTGTTTGCATGTCTGGGTTGGTGTTTGCAAGTCCAAGTATTTGTCTTTGTTGGTTTGAATGTCTAAAGTGTCTGTCTTTCTCTGTTTGTGTGTCTGATTCTATTTGTTCGCATGTCTGGGTTGGTGTTTGCAAGTCCAAGAATTAGTCTTTGTTGGTTTGAATGTCTAAAATGTCTATCTTTCTCTGTTTATGTGTCTGATTCACTTTGTTTGCACGTCGGGGTTGGTGTTTGAATGTCTAAGAATTTGTCATTGCTGGTTTAAATGTCTACAGTGTCTGTCTTTCTCTGTTTTATTGTCTGATTATATTTGTTTGCATGTCTGGGCTAGTGTTTGCAGGTAAAAAAATTTGTATTGGTTGGGTTTTATGTCTAAATTTTATTTCTTTCTATTTTTTAGTGTCTGACTATATTTTTATTCATGTCTGGGTCGGTGTTTGCAAGTCTAAGTATTTGTCTTTTTTGGTTTGAATGTATAAAGTGTCTGTGTTTCTCTGTTTGTGTGTCTGATTCTATTTGTTTGCATGTCTGGGTTGGTTTTTGCAAGTCCAAGAATTTGTCTTTGTTGGTTTGAATGTCTAAAGTGTTTGTCTTTCTCTGTTTGTGTGTCTGATTCTATTTGTATGCTTGTCTGGGTTGGTATTTGCATGTCCAAGTATTTGTCTTTTTTTGGTTTGAATGTCAAAAGTGTCTGTCTTTCTCTGTTTGTGTGTCTGATTCTGTTTGTTTGCATGTCTGGGTTGGTGATTGCAAGTCCAAGAATTTGTCTTTGTTGGTTTGAAAGTCTAAAGTTTCTGTCTGTGTCCGTATTTGTGTCTGAATCGATTTGTTTGCATGTTTGAGCTAGTGTTTGAAAGTTAAAGTATTTTTTTTCATACTTGTTATTTTCGTATGAAGTTTTGTAGTTGCTTTTTTATTAGGCTTTATACTATTTGTTTAAGTGTAGGAGTTTCGGTGTTTCAGTAAAAGAATGTTTCTTTTGTGGTTTGAATTTCTAAAGAGTCTGTATTTCTATTTTTTTGTGCCTTATTCTATTTGTTTGCATGTCTGGGTTGGTGTTTGCAAGTCCAAGTATTTCTCTTTTTCGGTTTGAATGTCTAAAGTGTCTGTCTTTCTCTGTTTGTGTGTCTGATTCTATTTTGTTTTATTGTCTGGGTTGGTGTTTGCAAGTCCAAGTATTTGTCTTTGTTGGTTTGAATGTCTAAAGTGTGTGTCTTTCTCTGTTTGTGTGTCTGATTCTATTTGTTTGCATTTCTGGGTTGGTGTTTGCAAGTCCAAGAATTTGTCTATGTTGGTTTGAATGTCTAAAGTGTCTGTCTTTCTCTGTTTGTGTGTCTGATTCTATTTGTTTGCATGTCTGGGGTGGTGTTTGCAAGTCCAAGTATTTGTCTTTTTTGGTTTGAATGTCTAAAGTGTATGTCTTTCTCTGTTTGTGTGTCTGATTCTATTTGTTTGCATGTCTGAGCTGGTGTTTGCAAGTCTAAGTATTTGTCTTTGTTGGTTTGAATGTATAAAGTGTCTGTCTTTCTCTGTTTGTGTGTCTGATTCTATTTGTTTGCATGTCTGGGTTAATTTTTGCAGGTCCAAGAATTTGTCTTTGTTGGTTTTTATGTCTAAAGTGTCTGTGTTTGTCTGTTTACGTGTCTGATTCTATTTGTTTGCATGTCTGGGTTGGTGTTTGCAAGTCTAAGTATTTGTCTTTGTTGGTTTGAATGTCTAAAGTGTCTGTCTTTCTCTGTTTGTCTGTCTGATTCCTTTTGTTTGCATGTCTGGGCTGGTGTTTGCAAGTCCAAGAATTGGTCTTTGTTGGTTTGAATGTCTAAAGTGTTTGTCTTTCTCTGTTTGTGTGTCTGATTCTATTTGTATACATGTCTGGGTTGGTTTTTGCATGTCCAAGTATTTGTCTTTTTTTGGTTTGAATGTCTAAAGTGTATGTCTTTCTCTGTTTGTGTTTCTTATTCTGTTTGTTTGCATGTCTGGGTTGGTGTTTGCAAGTCCAAGTATTTGTCTTTGTGTTTTTAGGTTTCTAAAGTTTCTGTCTTTCTATGATTATGTGTCTGATTCTCTTTGTTTGCAAGTCTTAGTTGATGCCATCATTTCTAAGAATTTGTCGTTGATTAATTGATTATGTCAAGTGGAATAGTGTATTTTTTTAATTGTATTTTTCTATATATTCGCTTTTCTAGGTTGGTGTTTACAATTCCAAGTCTTTGTCTTTGTTGGTTTGAATGTCTAAAGTGTCTGTCTTTCTCTATTTGTGTGTCTGATTCTATTTGTTTGCATGTCTGGGTTGGTGTTTGCAAGTCCAAATATTTTTCTTTGTTGGTTAGAATGTCTAAAGTGTCTGTCTTTCTGTGTTTGTGTGTCTGATTCTATTTATTTTCATGTCTGGGTTGGTGTTTGCAAGTCAAAGAATTTGTCTTTGTTGGTTTGAATGTCTAAAGTCTCTGTCTTTCTATATTTGTGTGTCTGATTCTATTTGTTTGCATGTCTGGGTTGGTGTTTGCAATTCCAAGTATTTGTCTTTGTTGGTTTGAATGTCTAAAGTGTCTGTCTTTCTCTGTTTGTGTGTCTGATTCTATTTATTTTCATGTCTGGGTTGGTGTTTGCAAGTCAAAGAATTTGTCTTTGGTGGTTTGAATGTCTAAAGTCTCTGTCTTTCTCTATTTGTGTGTCTGATTCTATTTGTTTGCATGTCTGGGTTGGTGTTTGCAAGTCCAAATATTTTTCTTTGTTGGTTAGAATGTCTAAAGTGTCCCTCTTTCTCTGTTTGTGTGTCTGATTTTATTTGTTTGCATGTCTGAGTTGGTGGTTGCATGTTCAAAGATTGGTATTTGTTGTTTTACTGTCTAAAGTGTCTGTCTTTGTATGTTTGTCTGTCTGAATATCTTTGTTTGCATGTCTGGGTTGATGTTTGGAAGTCCAAAAATTTGTCTTTGTTGGTTTGAATGTATAGAGTGTCTGTCTTTCTATGTTTGTGTGTCTAATTCTTTTTTTTGTATTTCTAGGTTGGTTTTTGCAATTACAAGTCTTTTCCTTTGTTGGTTTGAATATCTAAAGTGTCAGTCTTTCTCTGTTTGTTTGTCTGAATCTGTTTGTTTGCATGTCTGGGTTGGTGTTTGCAAGTCCAAGAATTTGTCTTTGTTGGTTTGAATGTCTAAAGTGTCTGTCTTTCTCTGTTTGTGTGTCTGATTTTATTTGTTTGCATGTCTGGGTTGGTGTTTGCAAGTCCAAGAATTTGTCTTTGTTGGTTTGAATGTCTAAAGTGTTTGTCTTTCTATGTTTGTGTGTCTGATTCTATTTATTTGTGTGTCGGGGTTGGTGCTTGCAAGTCCAAGAATTTCTCTTTGTTTGTTTGAATGTCTAAAGTGTCTTACGTGAGCGCACATACGGAAACATCAAAAGCATATGGTTCTCCGACATGCTGAATCTGAAAGTGTAATTTTCAAGGAGATTATTAAACCTTTTAGAGTTAACTTACTTTTTTAGGGTTGACCTTTTACGGTTCTCTGCCATACTGAACCTAAAAGTGTGTTTTCCGAAATGCTGACTCTGAAAGTGTAATTTTCATGGAGATTATTTGACCTTTTGGGGTTAGTTTACACTAGGTTAAGTGCATTGGTTAATTTTTTTTTACTAAAGCAAGTGCTACCATCTATTTCAATTAAAGTATAGATGGTAGCACAACTGATTTTTCCTTCACCCGGGCACCTGCAGCCAACCTACAATACCACCCTTTTTTTCAATCAACTGCATTCACGTTAGGTTCATTAGGTTCACTTACTCTTTTGTAAGTACTAAAAAAAAATTGTCTGTTTGAATGTCTAAAGTGTCTGTATTCCTCTGTTTGTGTGTCTGATTCTATTTGTTTGCATGTCTGGGTTGGTGTTTTCAAGTCCAAGTATTTGTCTTTGTTGGTTTGAATGTCTAAAGTGTCTGTCTTTCTCTGTTTGTGTGTCTGATTTTATTTGTTTGCATGTCTGAGTTGGTGTTTGCAAGTCCAAGAATTTGTCTTTGTTAGTTTGAATGTGTAAAGTGTCTGTATTTCTCTGTTTGTGTATCTGATTCTATTTATTTGCGTGTCGGGGTTGGTGTTTGCAAGTCCAAGAATTTCTCTTTGTTTGTTTGAATGTCTTAAGTGTCTTACGTGAGCGCACACACGGAAACATCAAAACCATATGGTTCTCCGACATGCTGAATCTGAAAGTGTAATTTTCAAGGAGATTATTAAACCTTTTAGAGTTAACTTACTTTTTTAGGGTTGACCTTTTACGGTTCTCTGCCATACTGAACCTAAAAGTGTGTTTTCCGACATGCTGACTCTGAAAGTGTAATTTTCATCGAGATTATTTGACCTTTTGGGGTTAGTTTACACTAGGTTAAGTGCATTGGTTAATTTTTTTTTACTAAAGCAAGTGCTACCATCTATTTAAATTAAGGTATACATGGCAGCACAACAGATTTTTCCTTCACCCGGGTACCTGCAGCCAACCTACAATGCCACCCCTTTTTTCAATTAACTACATTCACGTTAGGTTCATTAGGGTTCAATTAGCGTGGCGCGCCACGCTAAGTGAACCTAAAAGAAGCTAACGTGAATTGTACATAGAGCAAAACGAGTCAATGCAACCACATTTGTTTTCGGTCGAGATTCCCTTGGTTCTGAAGCTGTAACTTAGGTGTGTTCTTTGCCTGAAATTCTTTGCGGATGAAAAAAAACACTAAGGATCAGTAAAACCAAATAAGCTCGCCTTGACCCCACCCCAAGTAAATTTTTTTGTTTTGTTTTGAATGAGGACAATTTGACAACAATTCCCCAATAAAGTTTTAAGGGCCTCTAGATCAATATTTAATGTACGTTTCAGTAAATTTTCTCCTTTCCTTATTAGAATCTCGCCTTTCAATATTAGGCTACTGATGAAATAAATTCAAGAGCCCTTTAAGTTAAGTGAAAAGCAATTTTAGGAAAGAAGGGATATCATGTTAGAATTTTAATGGACTTCGAGTGGTAGTTACTGAGATTAGGACTTAGGAAGGTTCATTGAAAACAACAGCTCAAATTTACAAAAGTAATTAAGTTTGAAAGCTTTGAGAGTAAAAGATCTGTTTGTCGGCGATTCACTAACGGCTCTATCAAAGGAATTACTGGCTGCCTTACTATATAGCCTACGGAGACGAAGGCCACGCTAAGTGAACCTAAATGAAGCTAACGTGAATGCAGTTACTTGAAAAAAAGGGTGGTATTGTAGGTTGGCTGCAGGTGTCAGGGTGAAGGAAAAATCTGTTGTGCTGCCATATATACGTTAATTGAAATAGATGGTAGAACTTGCTTTAGTAAAAAAATGAACCAATACACGTTACCCAGTCTAAATTAACCCCAAAAGGTAAACTAATCTCCATGAAAATTACACTTTCAGAGTCAGCATTTTGGAGAACACACTTTCAGGTTCTTTATGTCGGAGAACCCTAAAAGGTCAACCCTAGAAGGGTAAATTAACTCTAAAAGGTTAAAGAATCTCCTTGAAAACTACAATTTCAGATTCAGCATTTCGGAGAACCCCATGCTTTTGATGTTTCCGTGCGTGCGCGCACGTAAGACACTTTAGACATTCAAACCGACAAAGACAAATACTTGGACTTGCAAACGCAACCCAGACATGCAAACAAATAGAATCAGACACACAAACAGAGAAAGACAGACAATTTAGACATTCAAACCAACAAAGACAAATTATTGGACTTGTAAACCTCAACCCAGACATGCAAACAAATAGAATTAGATACACAAACAGAGAAAGACAGAAACTTTAGACATTCAAACCAACAAAGACAATTTCTTGGACTTGCAAACACCAACCCAGACATTCAAACAAATAGAATCAGACACACAAACAGAGAAAGACAGACACTTTAGACATTCAAACCAACAGTGACAAATACTTGGACTTGCAAACACCAACCCAGAAATGCAAACAAATAGAATCAGACACACAACAGAGAAAGACAGAGACTTTAGATATTCAAACCAACAAAGACAAATTCTTGGACTTGGAGAAAGACAGACACTTTAGACATTCAAACCAACAAAGACAAATACTTGGACTTTCAAACACCAATCCAGACACGCAAACAAATAGAATCAGACAGACAAACAGAGAAAGACAGACACTTTAGAAATTCAAACCAACAAAGACAAATTCTTGGTCTTGCAAACACCTACCCAAACATGCAAACAAAGAGAATCAGACACACAAACAGAGAAATACAGACACTTTAGACATTAAACCAACAGAGAAAAAAACTTGGACTTGCAAACATTAACCCAGACTTGCAAACAAAAAGAATCAAACACCCAAACAGAGAAATACAGACACTTTAGACATTCAAACCAACAAAGACAAATTCATGGACTTGCAAACACCAACCCAGACATGCAAACAAATAAAATCAGACACACAAACAGAGAAAGACAGACACTATAGACATTCAAACCAACAAAGACAAATACTTGGACTTGTAAACACCAACCCAGACATGCAAACAAATAGAATCAGACACACAAACAGAGGAATACAGACACTTTAGACATTCAAACAGACAATTTTTTTTTAGTACTTACAAAAGAGCTATCTATTCTGATTAAACGGCCTTTGTGATTCAGGGGTTTGTGATTCGAACAAAATTCGAACTTTAACGTAAAGAGCGAGGTATTTACTAGGGGGCAAACTCCCTAATATACATAATAAAAACATACGAATATAGAAGTTAGTTATGTAATTTAATTCGTAAGTTACGTCAGAACAAAATTTCGAGCAAGCCAATTAGCCAAAAAATTAAAATTAATATGAAAATTTCGTTTTAATTGTTTATGTACGGTGAGCAAAAATCAAAGCTGCATTAATTCAAAAACGTTCATAAATTAAATAAAAAACTTTTAAATAAAAAAATTGACTCTGTCTCAAAACTTTATTTTTTAAAACAATAAAAACTTTTGCGTAAAGAGCGAGGCGTTGAGGAGGGGAGAGCCCCTTTCATATACCGAATAATTTCTGTTCGTTTTAAGTTTTAAGGTCTCTCCTTACTTTCAGTTAAAAAAAACTTGTTTTTTTTATTAGCAGGAAGAGTTAATGTACTTTGCTGTCATAAAGTTTTTTTTATGACGGTACAAAAAAATATCAAAGTATTGGGGAGGGTATTAGTTTTGTTGCTTTTGTATTTTTTTTAATGAAAATACCAAAATATTTATTTTTAAAGTCTAGGGGGGGGGGAATGCCCCCCCCCCCCAATGTTGGGACCTTTGGGTTAAATATGAATCAGATTAGAATCGTGTCTGATTTTCGCTTTGTTTATTCAACAAAATTGCCATGGGTTATGGTTCTTTATCATAATTCACGTCAAAAGAAAAAAATCTTGAAGCCGTTGGGGATTCTCAAAGCTCAAAATCTTAGGGATTATTTCTTTTTTCTGTGTTTTCCCTTTTTATTCTTCTTCTTTATGTAGTAACAAAATTTCAAGCGTTCAGAATTTTCTTTAGTAATTACTCGAATTTTATTTCCTGTACCCCCCCCCCTCACCGTCTAACTTAAAATTGTCACGCTGATAAGATATGTTTTTTAAATTACGTTTTTTATTAATGGTAAAAAATGTAAATTCTTTTTTTTAATATCTAGTGAGAAAGGATGTATTTTATTGTTACAAAGCGGTAGTATTGTTTGTATTTTCCCTGTGTACCAGTCTTTTTCTTCTTCATGAGTTGGCTAAGTACATTTTTTGGCTGAGACAAACTTAGCAATGCATACCCCTCCCCCCTTACTTTGCAAAAAGTGGGATTTTTTGCAAACAAGTATTTCGAGAGTTTCATGTTTTTTGTATGTTTTTCTTTAATATCAATTTTAACCAAACACTTCTAACAACCCCTCCAAATACCAATTCAGGATATGGAGGAAGTATTTCAGCTCAACGCACTTTATCAAGCAATCCGTTGCTGTTCAATATCTAATGTTCAATAAAAAGAGACAATTATTTGAGTATTTATATTTTAGACTCAATAAATTCTAAAAGTATTTGTTGCTCGCAAAAGATGGCAGGCAGGGTTGCCAACTTTTTGGTCAATGAATATGAGTAGACTAGGAAGTACTATATTGCGCAGACATATAGCAATTTCCATGTTATTTGCGCAGACATATAGCAATTTCCATGTTATTTGCGCAGACATATAGCAATTTCCATGTTATTTGCGCAGACATATAGCAATTTCCATGTTATTTGCGCAGACATATAGCAAATAGCATGCATATTGCGCAGACATATAGCAAATACCATACATTTTGCGCAGACATATAGCAGATATCATGTTATTCTAACAGACATATAGGAAATATCATGTTATTCTACAACGCCCCCGTAGAAACAGGTTCTTCTAGTAGTCCTATTCTACAGGAGCATTACAATGGGGGGTTTCGATTATACACGGGTTCAGTTACAAGGGGGGGTCCAGTTGCACGGGGGGTATCCCTTTTTTCGTAAATCGGGCTCCCTGTTTTCAAAATCCCTTTTTCTTCTGAGGCTTGAAACATTTGGTGGCTAGATATTAATCGTAATGAAATTTAGCACGGAAGTTCAGTTGTACAGGGTTTCAGTTATACAGGGGTTCAGTTACATGGGGGTTCTTTGTGTTAAATAAGTAGTTTTTGTATCTTTTAAAAGAGCTTTACGGGGATTGAGAGACTAAGGCTGCTTTGTCCTTTTTTTTTTAGTGTAATGGAGAGAAAATAAAAACTAATTTTGGCGTGTTAAAAAGTTTACTTGGTATCTTTTTAAAAGAACAGGACGGTGGTGGATAGCCTCTGTTTCCTTAGTCAGAGGGATTTTTCCTTACGTGATACACTTTAAAAACTTAATTTTTCTGTCATATTATTAGTTTTTGTATCTTTTTAAAAGTAATGTATTGTGATTAAGTTACTCAGTTGCACATGTCAGTGGGATTTTTCTTTACTTTATGGTCGTAATTACATTCCAATTTGTTGTATAGGCTTAGTTTTTGTATCTTTTAATATAACTGTATTGTTGTTGAGTGTCTCATTTGCCCAATTCAGTGTGACTTTTGCGTAAAAAGCGAGGTGTTGAGGAGGGGACAGCCCCTTTCATATACAGAATAGAGTTTTATGGATATTGGTAAAAGTGGTATTTTACTTTTAAAAAGTTCAATATTCGAAGCTAGCTTCAGCAGGAGCTTAGGTTAGTAGTGGTGACAATTGAGATATAAGGAGCAATTCGCTTAGGATAGTAGTGGTTACTATTTATATATAAGGATCAATTGCCGCCTATTTTTGAAAAATACCTTTTTGTGTCATTTATACTTTTAAAAAATACAAAGTTAAATATTCGAAGCTATCTTCAGCAGGAGCTTAGGATAGTAGTGGTGACAATTGAGATATAAGGAGCAATTGCCCCCTATTTTTGAAAAATAACTTTTTGTGGCATTTATACTTTTATAATATACAAATTTCAATATTCCAACCTAGTTTCAGTAGGAGCTTAGGATAGTAGTGGGGAAAAGTGAGATATAAGGAGCAATTGCCCCCTATTTTTGAAAATAAACCTTTTAGTGGCAATAAATCTAAATATAAATACAAAAGTTCAATATTGGAACCTAGCTTCAGCAGGAGCTTAGGATAGTAGTGGTGACAATTGAGATATAAGGAGCAATTGCCCCCTATTTTTGAAAAAAATACCTATATGAGGAGGTTCACCCATTCGTCAATACCTCACTCTTGAGGCTAAAGTTTGTCTATTGCTTTCAAAAGAGCTATTTATTCTAATTAAGCGATTTGCTTTATTCAGGGGTCATTTTTAAAGAATTGGAACAAAATTTGAACATGTCTTTTTTTAGTGGTCAATTTACTTCTTAGTGTTAAATGACAGATTTCCAAATATACGATCATTTTGAACAGCAGACAAAAAATTGGTTTGTTCCCTCATTTCTGTAGGGGGCAGGAGATAACTTAATTTACTTAGACAATGAACGATATTAATTAGTGATTGATTGTATCAGTGGAGAAAAAAAAAGGATTAAACTGATTAACAGTTAAGGTAACCCCAAAGGAGCTGTTAACTGAGGTAATTTGTTATAAATTTGAAAAATACCTAACGACGAATCGGAAATGGTTGATTAACATTTGCAAAAAAAGGGCTAATGGGATTTGCGAATTGGAGGAGATGGAGTGGTTATGCACTGTATAATACACAAGTGATGTTTTGGAGAGTATTGTCAATTTAAATAGGATCTAACGTTCCCCGAGGGGTTTAGTTAAATTGGGTTGAGTTGCACGAAGGTTCAGTAGTACGAGAGTTCAGTAGCACGGGGGTTCAGTTGTACAGGGTTTCGGTTATACAGGGGTTCAGTTACATGGAGGAATTCAGTTGACCAAGGGGGGACTTTGGGCAGTGTGTGTCTCTTTAGGCTGTGTGTCTCTTTGGGCAGTTTGAATCTTTATGGTCTGTGTGTGCCTCTTTTGGCTGTTTTGGCCTGTCTGTGTCTCTTTGAGCTGTTTGTGTCTCTTGAGACTGTGTGCGTGTCTCTTCGAACTGTGTGTATGTCTCTTTAGCCTGTGTGTGTGTGTCTCTTTGGGATGTGTGTGTCTCTTTAGGCTGTATGTCTCTTTGGGCAGTTTGAATCTTTATGGTCTGTGTGTGCATCTTTTGGCTGTTTGTGTCTCTTCGGGCTTTGTGTCTCTCGGTTGGATGTGTGCGTCTCCTGTCTCTTTGGGCTGTGTGTCTCTTTGAGCTGATTGAGTCTTTTTGGTCTGTTTGTGTGTCTCTTGGTGGTGATTGAGTGTTGTTGATGTTTTTTGGGTCTCTTTGGGCTGTTTGTGTCTATTTGGGGTGTGTGTGTGTGTATTGTCTTTTTGTGTCTCTTATAACTGTTTGTCTGTATATTGAGAATGTGTGTTTCTCTTTGTGATGTTATTATCTATTTTGTCTGTATGTATCTTTTGGCAGTTTGACTCTTCATCGTCTGTGTGAGTCTCTTTTGGCTGTTTGTGTCTCTTCGGGCATTGTGTCTCTCTGTTGGATGTGTGCGTCTCTTGTCTCTTTGGGCTGTGTGTCTCTTTGAGCTGTTTGAGTCTTTTTGGTCTGTTTGTTTGTCTCTTTGACCTGTTTGAGTCTTTTTGATCTGTTTGTGTCTCTTTTTGCTGTTTGAGTCTTTTTTTGGGCTGTGTTTGTCTCTTTGGGATTCTGTCTCTTTGTTCTGTTTGTGTTTTTATGGGCTATGTGTATCTCTTTGGGCTGTTTGATTCATTATTGTCTGTTTTTCTTTGTTTTGTCTATGTGTGTCTCTTAGGGGTAGTGTATGCATCTTTGGGATTTGTTTGTATCTTTGTGACGTTTTGAATCTTTTGATTTTTTTGTGTCTGTATTGGCGGGTTTTTTTTGGTCTGTGTGTGTTTCGTGTGGCGTTGTGCGTGTCTTTTGGCGGTGTTTCTAGGGTGATCGTTTTTGTCTTTTTTATGTGTTTTTGCTTAGTGTATCTTAGGTATTCTTTTTTGGGCTTTTTTTGTCTATGGGTTAGTATGTCTCATTAGACTGCTTGGGTTTCTTGTATATCTGTGTTTCTCCTTTTGCATTCTGTTTCAGGATTTTCTGTGGGTGTATCTTTTTTATGTTTTTCTCTTTTTGCAGTTTGAATCTTTTTGGTCTGTCTGTGTACGGAAATTTCATTCAAGAAATTATGAAAATACTTGTAAGTAAGTAACAAACTCTCTATATGTGGGCGGTTTTTTTTTTGGTCTGTGTGTGTTTCTTTGGGCTTTGTGCGTCTCTTTGGGCTGTGTGTATAGTTGGAGTGTTTGAGTCTTTTTGATCTGTTTGTTTCTATTTTATCTGTTTGAGTCTTTTTTGGGCTGTTTTTGTCTCTTTGTGCTTATGTGTCTTTGGAATGTTTGTGTGTCTTTGGGCTATTTGTGTATCTGTTTGCTGTATGAGTCATTTTGTTCTGTGTGTGTCTCTTTAGGATGTATGTCTCTTTGGGCAGTTTGAATCTTTTTGGTCTGTCTGTATACGGAAATTTCATTCAAGAAATTATGAAAATATTTGTAAGTAAGTAACAAACTCTCTATTGATTTCTCCTCTTGGATTAGCTTGTCACAGTTACATATTATGAAAAATAAAATTCTCTCGTTCAAATGTGAAAATTAGTTCCATTCTCTGGTTCAAATGTGGAAAAAAACCCGTGTGAATGAGTTGAAATAGAACTTTTTATCTCTTTATCACAAATAATTTTCACTTAGCTAAATGATGTAGAAATTTAATTCAAGAAATTATTGAAAAATTCTCAGTAAGTAACAATTTCTTTCTTGAAGTCAACTCTTGGATACGCACTACGTAAATTTCATTCAAGAAATTATGAAAATATTTGTAAGTAAGTAACAAACTCTTTATTGATTTCACCTCTTGGATATACAGTACAGATACTTCATTCAATAAATTATGAAAAAATCTCAAGTAAGTAACTTTTTTTTCTCTTTATCACAAACAATTTTCACTTAGCTACATGATGTAGAAATTTAATTCAAGAAATTATTAAAAAATTCTCAGTAAGTAACAATTTCTTTCTTGAAGTAAACTCTTGGATACACAATTTCATACTTCGATACACGATGTAAAAATTTAATTCAAGAAATTATGAAAAAATTCTCAGCAAGTAACAATTTCTTTCTTGAAGTCATCTCGTGGATACACAATACGGAAATTTCAGTCAATAAATTATGAAAATATTTGTAAGTAAGTAGCAAACTCTTTATTGATTTCACCTCTTGAATAAACAGTACAGATACTTCATTCAAGAAATTATGAAAAAATCGCAAGTAAGTAACTTTTTTTTTCTCTTTATCACAAACAATTTTCACTTAGCTAAATGATGTAGAAATTTAATTCAAGAAATTATTAAAAAATTCTCAGTAAGTAACAATTTCATTCTTGAAGTCAACTCTTGGATATGCAATACGGAAATTTCATTCAAGAAATTATGAAAAAATTGTAAGTAAGTAGCAAATTCTTTTAACAAAAATCTAAGTGTTAGAGTGATAATATTCTTAATGGCTTGTTAGCTCAGTTGGTTAGAGCGTCATGCTAATAACGTGAAGGTCGAGGGTTCGATCCCCTCACGAGCCATAGTTTTGACCTTCGTATGGTAACTCCATAAGTTATTTTAGGGATATATTTTATATCAACATGCAAAGTCGACATAGCTTTATTTCATTTTTTAAGGTTCATTTAGACGAGGTTTAAGAAATTATCAAAAATTGTAAGTAAATAGCAAATTCTTTCTTGAATTCACCAGCTGGATAAACAAAAAGACATTTCGTTCAAGAAATTATGACAAAATTCTAAGTAAGTAACAAACTCTTTCTTGAAGTTTCCTCATGGATTTATTTCTTGAATTCACTTGTTGAATAAAAAAAAAGAAATTTCATTCAAGAAATTATGACAAAATTCTAAGTAAGTAACAAACTCTTTATTGTTTTCACGAGTTAGATATACGATGTAGAAATTAAATTCAAGCAATTATGAAAAAAAATTCTCAGTCTAAGTAGCAAATTCTTTCTTGAATTCACCTGTTGGATAAACAAAAAGATATTTCGTTCAAGAAATTATGACAAAATTCTAAGTAAGTAACAAACTCTTTATTGTTTTCACGAGTTAGATAAACGATGTAGAAATTAACTTCAAGAAGTTATGAAAAAATTCTCAGTAAGTAACCATTTCTTTCTTGAAGTCAACTGTTGGATACACAGTACGGAAATTTCATTCAAGAAATTATGAAAATATTTTTAAGTAAGTAACAAACTCTTTATTGATTCCACATCTTGGATATACAGTACAGATACTTCATTCAAGAAATTATGAAAAAATCGCAAGTAAGTAACTTTTTTTCTCTTTATCACAAACAATTTTCACTTAGCTACATGATGTAGAAATTTAATTCAAGAAATTATGAAAAAAATTCTCAGTAATCAACAATTTCTTTCTTGAAGTCAACTCTTAGATACACAATACGGAAATTTCATTCAAGAAATTATGAAGGTATTTGTAAGTAAGTAACAATCTCTTTATTGATTTCACCTCTTGAATATACAGTACAGATACTTCATTCAAGAAACGTGATTAAAAACGTTTTGTAACTAGATGCTATTTACATGCCTTTCCTTGGCACCTTTCCAAATGAGCGGGGATTCCCCACTGTTTCTTACACATTGCGAAAAGTGAGCAGTACGAAAACTCCACGTTTTCAACCAGACTGGTTTCTTAGACAACACACCCACAAAGATGACACACACACACACATAGAGACGAGACACGCACAGACACGAAACACAAACAGAGTCATAGTGAGAGAGATATCCAAAAAGTTGGGTTGATCTAGGTTCATTTAGAGTGGCGCGCCACTCCATGAGGTAACTTCAAGAAAAAGTTTGTTACTTACTTAGAATTTTGTCATAATTTCTTGAACAAAATGTCTTTTTGCTTATCCAGCTGGTGAATTCAAGAAAGAATTTGCTATTTACTTACAATTTTTGATAATTTCTTAAACCTCGTCTAAATGAACCTTAAAAATGAAATAAAGCTATGTCGACTTTGCATGTTGATATAAAATATATCCCTAAAATAACTTATGGAGTTACCATACGAAGGTCAAAACTATGGCTCGTGAGGGAGTCGAACCCTCGACCTTCACGTTATTAGCATGACGCTCTAACCAACTGAGCTAACAAGACATTAAGAATATTATCACTCTAACAGTTAGATTTTTGTTAAAAGAATTTGCTACTTACTTACAATTTTTTCATAATTTCTTGAATGAAATTTCCGTATTGCATATCCAAGAGTTGACTTCAAGAATGAAATTGTTACTTACTGAGAATTTTTTAATAATTTCTTGAATTAAATTTCTACATCATGTAGCTAAGTGAAAATTGTTTGTGATAAAGAGAAAAAAAAAAGTTACTTACTTACGATTTTTTCATAATTTCTTGAATGAAGTATCTGTACTGTATATCCAAGAGTTGAAATCAATAAAGAGTTTGCTACTTACTTACAAATATTTTCATAATTTATTGAATGAAATTTCCGTATTGTGTATCCACGAGATGACTTCAAGAAAGAAATTGTTACTTGCTGAGATTTTTTTCATAATTTCTTGAATTAAATTTTTACATCGTGTATCTAAGTATGAAATTGTGTATCCAAGAGTTTACTTCAAGAAAGAAATTGTTACTTACTGAGAATTTTTTAATAATTTCTTGAATTAAATTTCTACATCATGTAGCTAAGTGAAAATCGTTTGTGATAAAGAGAAAAAAAGTTACTTACTTGCGATTTTTTCATAATTTCTCGAATGAAGTATCTGTACTGTATATCAAAGAGGTTACATCAAGAACTAGTTTTTTACTTACTTACATATATTTTATTAATTAATTGAACTAATAATCCGTTCTGCTTATACAATAGGCGACTACAATAAATAACATGATACTTACTTATAATTTTTTAATAGTTTATTAAATTAAATATCTGCATAATGTTGATAAGTAAAAATGGTTTGTGATAATGAGATAAAAAGTTATATTTCAACTCATTCACACGGGTTTTTCCACATTTGAACCAGAGAATGGACCTAAGTTTCACATTTGAACGAGAGAATTGTATTTTGCATAATATGTAACTGTGACAAGCTAATCCAAGAGGTGAAATCAATAAAGAGTTAGTTACTTACTTACAAGTATTTTCATAATTTCTTGAATGAAATTTCCGTACACACACAGAACAAAAAGATTCAAACTGGACGAAGAAACATACAGAATAAAGAGACACACACATACAAAAATGAATCAAACAGCCCAAGGAGACACACATAGCCCAAAGAAACACAAACAGCCCAAAGAGACAGAAGCCCAAAGAGACAAACACAGCCCAAAAAAGACTCAAACAGCTAAAAGAGACACAAACATATCAAAAAGACTCAAACACTCCAACCAGACACACAGCCCAAAGAGACGCACAACGCCCAAATAAACACACACAGACCAAAAAAAAACCGCCCACATATAAAGAGTTTGTTACTTACTTACAAGTATTTTCATAATTTCTTGAATGAAATTTCCGTACACACACAGACCAAAAAGATTCAAACTGCCCAAAGAGACATACAGCCTAAAGAGAAACCTACAGACCAAAATGACTCAAACAGCCCAAAGAGACACACATAGCCCAAAGAAACACAAACAGCCCAAAGAGACAGAAGCCCAAAGAGACAAACACAGCCCAAAAAAGACTCAAACAGCTCAAAGAGAAACAAACAGATCAAAAAGACACAAACACTCCAACGAGACACACACCCCAAAGAGACGCACAAACCCAAAAGAACCACACACACACCAAAAAAAAAACCGCCCATACAGACACATACAAATCAAAAGATTCAAACGTCCCAAAGAGACACACATAGCCCAAAGAGGCATACACCACCCCTAACAGACACAAACATCCAAAATACACACACACCCACCAAAAAGACTCAAACACACCAAAGAGAAACCCATAGCCCAAATAAACACAAACAGCCCAAAGAGACAGAAGCCCAAAGAGACAAACACAGCCCAAAAAAGACTCAAACAGCCCAAAGAGACACAAACAGATCAAAAAGACTCAAACAGGTCAAAGAGACACACAAACAGACCAAAAAGACTCAAACCGCTCAAAGAGACACACAGCCCAAAGAGACAAGAGACGCACACATCCAACAGAGAGACACAATGCCCTAAGAGACACAAACAGCCAAAAGAGACTCACACAGACCATAAAGATTCAAACTGCCCAAAGAGACATACAGCCTAAATAGATACACACAGCCCAAAGAGACACACACAGGCTAAAGAGACATACACACAGTTCGAAGAGACTCTCATAGCCCAAAGAAACACACACAGCCCAAAGAGACACAAACAGCCCAAAGAGACAAAAAACAGACCAAAATGACTCAAACAGGTCAAAGATACACACAAACAGACCAAATAGACTCAAACAGCTAAAAGAGACACACAGCCCAATGAGACAGGAGACGCACACATCCAACAGAGAGACACAAAGCCCGAAGAGACACCAACAGCCAAAAGAGGCACACACAGACCATAAAGATTCAAACTGCCCAAAGAGACATACAGCCTAAAGAGACACACACATCCCAAAGAGACACACACACACAGGCTAAAGAGACATACACACAGTTCGAAGAGACACGCACACAGTCTCAAGAGACACAAACAGTTCAAAGAGACACAGACAGGCCAAAACAGCCAAAAGAGGCACACATAGACCATAAAGAGTCAAACAGCCCAAAGAGACACACAACCTAAAGAGACACACACTGCCCAAAGTCCCCCCTTGTTCAACTGAATCCCTCCATGTAACGGAACCCCTGTATAACCAAAACCCTGTACAACTGAACCCCTGTACTACTGAACTCTCGTACTACTGAATCTTCGTGCAACTCAACCCAATTTAACTAAACCCCTCGGGGAACGTTAGATCCTATTTAAATTGACAATACTCTCCAAAACATCACTTGTGTATTATACAGTGCATAACCACTCCATCCCCTCCAATTCGCAAATCCCATTAGCCCCCTTTTTTTGCAAATGTTAATCAACCATTTCCGATTCGTCGTTAGGTATTTTTCAAATTTATAACAAATTACCTCAGCTGACAGCTCCTTTGGGGTTACCTTAACTTTTAATCAGTTTAATCCTTTTTTTTCTACACTGATAAAATTAATCACTAATTAATATCGTTCATTGTCTAAGTAAATTAAGTTATCTCCTGCCCCCTACAGAAATGAGGGAACAAACCAATTTTTTGTCTGCTGTTCAAAATGATCGTATTTTTGGAAATCTGTCATTTAACACTAAGAAGTAAATTGACCACTAAAAAAAGACATGTTCAAATTTTGTTCCAATTCTTTAAAAATGACCCCTGAATCAAAGAAGGTCGCTTAATTAGACTAAATATCTCATGTGAAATTAATAGATACGCATGAGCCTGTAGAGAGAGCTACTGACGAATAAGTAACACTCCTAAACTAGTTATTTTTTTTCAAGAATAGGGGGCAATTGATCGTAATATCTCAATTGTCCCCACTACTATGATATGCACCTGCTGAAGCTAGCTTTAAATATTCAACTTTTGTATTTTTTAAAAGTATAAATGCCAAAAAAAGGTTTTTTTTCAAAAAATAGGGGGCAATTGCTCCTTATATCTCAATTGTCACCACTACTATCCTAAGCTCCTGCTGAAGCTATCTTCGAATATTGAACTTTGTATTTTTTAAAGTATAAATGCAACAAAAAGGTATTTTTTCAAATTTAGGGGGGCAAGTTTAACTTATCAATCTTGGCTCTCCTCTACTCACCTACGCTTCTGCTGAAGAGCGTTTCGAATCTAAAATTTTGTAATTGATTTATTAGACCAAGGACCAAAATTGTATTTTTTCAACATAAGGGGGCAATTTATCCTTCTCGATCCCTGGTCACCACTCCTATCCTAAGCGAATTGCTCCTTATATCTCAATTGTCACCACTACTAACCTAAGCTCCTGCTGAAGCTAGCTTCGAATATTGAACTTTTTAAAAGTAAAATACCACTTTTACCAATATCCATAAAACTCTATTCTGTATATGAAAGGGGCTGTCCCCTCCTCAACACCTCGCTTTTTACGCAAATGTCACACGGAATTAGGCAACTGAGTCTCTCAATCCCCGTAAAGCTCTTTTAAAAGATACAAAAACTACTTATTTAACACAAAAATTTCGTTTTTAATGACCAACAAGTAAAGAAAAATCACACGGAATTAGGCGACTGAGTCTCTCAATCCCCGTAAAGCTCTTTTAAAAGATACAAAAACTACTTATTAAACACAAAAATTACGATTTTAATGACAATCAAGTAAAGAAAAATCACACGGAATAAGGCAACTGAGTCTCTCAAACCCCTTAAAGCTCTTTTAAAAGATACAAAAAATACTTATTTAACAGAAAAATTTCGTTTTTAATGACCATCAATTAAAGAAAAATCACACGGAATTAGGCAACTGAGTCTCTCAAACCCCGTAAAGCTCTTTTAAAAGATACAAAAACTACTTATTTAACACAAAGAACCCCCATGTAACTGAATCCCTGTATAACTGAAACACTGTACAACTGAACCTCCGTGCTAAATTTCATTACGTTTAATATCTAGCCACCAAATGTTCCAAGCCTCAGAAGAAAAAGGGATTTTGAAAACAGGGAGCCCGATTTACGAAAAAAGGGATACCCCCCGGCAACTGAACTCCCCCTTGTAACTGAACCCGTGTATAATCGAAACCCCCCATTGTAATGCTCCTGTAGAATAGGACTACTAGAAGAACCTGTTTGTACGGGGGCGTTGTAGAATAACATGATATTTCCTATATGTCTGTTAGAATAACATGATATCTGCTATATGTCTGGGCAAAATGTATGGTATTTGCTATATGTCTGCGCAATATGTATGCTATTTGCTATATGTCTGCGCAAATAACATGGAAATTGCTATATGTCTGCGCAAATAACATGGAAATTGCTATATGTCTGCGCAAATAACATGGAAATTGCTATATGTCTGCGCAAATAACATGGAAATTGATATATGTCTGCGCAAAATAGTACTTCCTAGTCTACTCATATGTCCCTTGAGCATCCAAAAATGTGTCCTTTTTAGCCAAATTACGTCCATATTTTGTCTATAATATGTCCATAATATGTCCATCTTGAAATCTCAGAAACTAGTTTTTTTTAAGACTTGTAAACCTCGTTCAAAGTGGTCAGTTATTATCGAATGTAACGAAAACGCAAATGATTCATTTAGTCTACCCAAAAGAAATGAAATTGTGTGAAAGCACACAAATAATAAGCACTTGTAAAACAGTTAAAAACTAATTGTCGGAGCTTAAGCCTCATCTTTCTATGGTAGTTCCGCTTTGAAGGTATAGTCGGCATGAGGGTCAGCATTATCACTTCTTTTGGTAGCTTTTTGCCAATCTGAGTATTTCTTGCGCATGTCATAAGGTACAATCCAGGAGTCAAACGATGTTGCGGAGAGCTAGATAAGCTGGGTTGCCCTTCAATCAGGGGGGTGACATCCCCAAAGGCATTATGACTGGACCTTTGAACAATACTGAACAAAATAGATGTCTACAACTTCTGATTGGATGCTGGCTTTCGGAACGAATAGGTGCGGGGGGGGGTTGCCCTCAAATCACTTTTTACTCCTATAAAGCGTACTAAACTTCAATCAAATGAGTCCCATCTGAATTTTATACGACTACCCTTTCCATAAAACCTTACTTACTACTGGGACATAACTTACAACCCTTGCCCCAGGGCTCTAGTGGGTTGTGTAAACGCTGAGGACATTGTTATATGTTCCTTGGACCATTTTTAACAACATTTCTATCTCAAAATTTCATCTGGATGCATCGAGGGAAAAGAATACGTGTGTGGAGGGGTGGCTCCATCCCTCTCCACCAAGGGTGGAGGGGGGGCTTACTCCAAGGGTGGCACGGCCCTTGTGTTTCAAGGATCGTTCTTAAAAAAAGTAGACAAAAGATCAAACATTAGCGTAGAGAGGGTAGTATTGAGGAGGGAGTAGCCCCCGTCATATACGTCATATACGGGGCATATACGGAATAGCCCCCGTCATTCTGTACGTTTTAAGTTTTAATGTCACTCCTTACTTTCGGTAGAAAAAAAAACTAGTTTTTGCTTTTATTTCTGTTTTTCAGGTAATCAGATAATCCCAAAAAATCCACCCCCTCTGTGGAAAATTTCCCCACGAAAAATTCATCTATATAAAGTTCCTCCCATGTAAAATTCTTCCGCTGGGAAATTACCCCCGGACAATTCCATCCCTGCTGCAAAACCTTCCCAGAAAATTTTGCTTACGATTCTACCTGAAAAATACTCCTTACCATACTTTTATTTGAAGAAAGACATATTCATTTAGTTTCTGATCCTTTTTAAGGTTATTGGGGAAAATCTCTGTTTTGAAAATACCCCCCCCCCCCTGAAAAGTTTATCCCCCAGAAATTTTTCATGGAGAATTTCTCCTGGGGATTATTCCCCATGGAAATTTCTCACGTGGAAATCCCCCCCCCCCAAAAAAAAAAATCCCAAGAGAATCCCAACTCCACTAAAAACTTCCACTTTAGAGTTCCCCGAGAGTGTCTCTACATGTACAATGGGATCAACAACGAGAAAAAAGAAAAATAAAAAACATAAAGTATACAAATTCTGGTAAATTCTCCCCATGTAAAATTTCCTCTGTAAAGTTCACCCCCAGAAACTTCCATCCCAATGGGAAATTCTCCCCATAGAAAATCCATCCCCAGAAGATCTCCTTCCTCCCTTGGAAAATGTTAGTATACTTCCCTATAATAAATACTATACATAAACAATGTGCAAATTTCATAGCTTACAGTCCTTCATCTGGTGGTTCTGAGGGGCCAAGTCATCTTTAGAAACATATATATAGAACCTTTCAACAATACTTAACCAACTGGTTATCTCAAAACTTTGATTAAATAAATTTCAGGAAAAAAGGGCGTGGGACAGGTGCTAGTTGTCCTCTAATTTTTTGGTCACTTAAAAGGGAAAGTTTTAGTTTTCGTTTGAACTAGCCCTCTTGCGAAATTCTAGTACCATTGGTTCGATATGATCGACCCTGGAAAAAGCAACAACAACAAATAAACACGAATTCGTAATGCTTCTTCTGGCAAACGCTATAAAATTTCATTTTATAGATAGGAGCTTGGAACCTCTACAGTGGGGTTCTCTGATGACGTGGTTTGCATTAAAATTCTTTGAGTTTTATGGGGTGTTTTTCACCTTTTTCGAAAATTTGGCAAATTTTCTCAGGCCCACTAATGGGTAGCACTACACTTAAAAAATATTATATATTTGGAATCAGCACAATAAACTAATTTTTAGTACATCTTTTGATATCAAAATTGATTCTAGATCATCAAGAATCTATCTTTTTCTTTTGCTAACTTTTCATTTTCAGTTAGTAATACTTGATAAGTAGATGTTTTTGCCTGACTATTGGAAGCTGAAAGCGATAGTTAACTAAAAAGGTGCCTCCTTGCATATTATCTTGACTGTAGCATAAAAACAAGGATAAATACAATTGTCTATAGATGAAAGAATACAACCTTGTAAAGAATTTCGATAGCATTTACAGATAGCTGTCTGTTGGAAGGATCAAGTGACTCCGAAAAAAAATAAAATGTGTAAAAAATTAGTGAAAAGTAATGAGTTAAGTAAATTTAATGCTAGATTAGTAGTATTATTATTGATTTGGT
Organism: Artemia sp. Qi Xiang Cuo; assembly: GCF_049724085.1. Lineage (NCBI taxonomy): Eukaryota > Metazoa > Arthropoda > Branchiopoda > Anostraca > Artemiidae > Artemia > Artemia sp. Qi Xiang Cuo. Next base: position 82,368,582 of record NC_142794.1, read on the forward strand.
GAAAAATTACATTTTTTTTTTTACAAAGATATGTATCCAGTGGGGAAATAATCTAATTTATGTCATAAATTTGTAAAATATGTTCTTTATGTCCCAAATTTCTAAAATATGTCCCTTTTTTGTCCTATTATGTCACGGCACGCAGGAATATGTCCATTGGACATAAAATATGTCCAGTTGGCAACCCTGATGGCAGGTCAATGGGAAAGAGATGGCATACACAATTAAGTTTTATGGTTTTTTTTTAATTATGCGCACTTACCTGTTTGGTTCACTTTTAAATTTCTTAAGTAAAGAGATGGGGAGTTTGTGTCGGGCAAACAATTTTGCCAGTTCGCGAAAATTCGGGGGGAAGGGAATATATTTTAAAATCAAAGAGCAGGCTTTTTGTTCTTTTTTTCGCGATTTTTCAATGACAATACCTAAACATTGACAATACCTAAACATTGATATTTTAAAGTAAAACTGCCCCCTAAAATATACATTTCTAAATCAAGGGGGG
>NC_142794.1:83530382-83597778 GCF_049724085.1 Artemia sp. Qi Xiang Cuo
TACACCATTAGAACCGCCTTGTCCGAAACCCCTGTATAGGAAACTTTCTGTCCCTTGGCTTGAACAGCAATGGAAATATATTGGCTTGAAAATCAAGAAAATTGACTTTAACAACGTTATTCTCGTCAAAAGGGATATTTTTTTCTTTTTTTTTTGTATCCAGAGATAGCTTGGCACTGGAACATCGTAGAGGGTTGTTCAATAGCTCATTTTAAAGGAAATTAATTGGGTTAAAAATCTATAGTAACTAAAATAAATTATTTCTAAAAGAGAATAAATTTTTCCAATAAAAACTGTATTTTTGATGCAGTGACGTCATAATTACTATATAAGATCATCATAGTTTTATATTAGAGCTATGACGTGAATAGAGTGACGTCATAATTAGTATATAAGGAAAGTCAAAACTGAAAATTCTCTCATTCTTGATTAGAATAATGGTTAGATCAAAGCAGGCTATACGCAAGTTGAAAAAATCCGGGTTGCAGCGGTAGCTAGCAACCTAGTAAGAGACGATCACCTCCAATGTTAAGAAATATAATCCCCCCCCACTCCTAAAAAAAGAGTCAAATCAAAACAAAAAGTACACCATTAGAACCGCCTTGTCCGAATCCTCCATAAAGGAAACTTACCGCCCTTTGGCTTGAATAACAAAGAAAATATATTGGCTTGAAAATCAAGAAAATAGACTTTTACCACGTTATTCTCCACAAACGGGATATTTTTTTCTTTCCGCTTTTTTTTTCTGCTCAGCTAGCTGGGCACTGGAAAATCATAGAGAGTTGTATAATAGCTCATTTTAAAGGTAATACAATAAAGAACGACACCTTGCCCATGTTAACTAAAACATAAATAGGGATTATGCAATTTCCAATAGTATCATGGCTGTAGAGATGGCTGAAACCTAGTTACAATAAAAAACGATCATTGGAATAACAAAAATTGAATACCTATGGAATTAGCTAGCTACTTGATTATTTGAGACTCGTCTCTTACTATTTAAAAGAAGAAAAAGCCGTAGGCTTTTTCCTGTGTGTAATCAGTTTATTATCATAGGCAGTGCGCTAGCACTGCCTGAGTAAAGAACGATGTGGGCACAATGTGTTTTTTTCCGGGTTGCAGCGATAGCTAGCAACCTAGTAAAAGACGATCACGTCCAATGTTAAGAAATATAAAAACCCATAGTTCCTAAAAGAGGAGTCAGATCAATCCGGGTTGCAGCGGTAGCTAGCAACCTAGTAAGAGACGATCACGTCCAATGTTAAGAAATATAAAAACCCATAGTTCCTAACAAAGGAGTCAGATCAAAACAAAAAGTACACCATTAGAACCGCCTTGTCCGAAACCCCTGCATAGTAAAATTTCTGTCCCTTGGCTTGAACAGCAAGGGAAATATATTGGCTTGAAAATCAAGAAAAGTGGCAGCTACTACAACATTCTGCCTAAACGGGATATTTTTTTCTTTTTTTTTTCTTTTTTTTTCTTTTTTTGTATCCAGAGATAGCTTGGCACTGGAACATCGTAGAGGGTTGTTCAATAGCTCATTTTAAAGGAAATTAATTGGGTTAAAAATCTATAGTAACTAAAATAAATTATTTCTAAAAGAGAATAAATTTTTCCACCAAAAACTGCATTTTGATGTCTTTTCACACTGCAGTCTTTCAAACATAATCGTATACCAGCGGTAAGAATTGAACCCACGCCTCTGAAGAGACTGGTGGCTAACACCAGTGCCTTGGACCACTCGGCCAGGCTGCCTCTCATAAATAAATTTATATGTGTTACATTAAAGGACGATCATTGGAATAACATACCACTGCATACATTGGACTATGTTAGCTACTTGATTGCTTGAGGTTAGTTATAATAAAGAACGACCTCTTGCCTATACTAAATTTTATACGCCACTTAATTATAGTATAGGTTAGTAATTCAACAGATAGCTTGGCACTGGAACATCGTAGAGAGTTGTTCAATGGCTCATTTTAAAGGAAATTAATTGGGTTAAAAACCTTTTGTAATTAAAACAAATTATTTTTATTATCCGGGTTGCAGCGGTAGCTAGTTTATAATAAAGATCGAACTCTTCCCTATACTAACTTGCATACGCAACTTCACTATAGTTAAGATTACAGTATTTATATTATGCATCATTATAAATTATAAAAGGTTCAAATGTTCGAAGATTATAGAGTTAAAAATTTTCCCACCCCGGGAATCGAACCCGAGCCTGTTAAGTGAAAGTTAACTATCCTAGCCACTAGACTATATTGAACCATAAAAAATTATGATTTAAGAGCCATCCGGGTTGCAGCGGTAGCTAGCAACCTAGTAAGAGACGATCACCTCCAATGTCAAGAAATATAAAACCCCCCAACTCCTAAAAAAAGAGTCAGATCAAAACAAAAAGTACACCATTAGAACCGCCTTGTCCGAATCCTCTATAAAGGAAACTTACCGCCCTTTGGCTTGAATAACAAAGAAAATATATTGGCTTGAAAATCAAGAAAATTGACTTTTACCACGTTATTCTCCACAAACGGGATATTTTTTTCTTTCCGCTTTTTTTTTCTGCTCAGCTAGCTGGGCACTGGAAAATCATAGAGAGCTGTATAATAGCTCATTTTAAAGGAAATTGCAACATCTAGTCACTTTTGTATTTAAAAATAAAATACTTTTTAAAGTAGAATCAATTTTGTCAAAAAAATTGCATTTTTGATGTATTTTCATACTGCAGTCTTTTCAAAGATATTTGAATTTTGAAGCAATAAAACAGTCCATGTAATGAACTCTATAGTAATAATAGCTACTTGTCTCAATAGTAACCGAAACTCCTGGAACCAAAATTTTCTTTTTTGGCTTAATCGCTAAAATTATTATGTAAACTGCAAAAATATTTATGATGCCTAATCAGTAATAGTAATTTTTTAATTTAAACAACAAAAATACATGAAAATTCTAAAATTAGTTTTGCTTTTTGTCTCCTGGAAGAAATTTTTTTTTCATCTCAGTTCAAATTTATTATTGTATCCTGGAACCAAACTTTTTTTGGTTTGTAACCCGCAAAGTACATATCTCCATATTATTGTCTCATAATTGCAATTATTTTAGTTTTCAGTCCAGAATCACTAAACTTATTATGTAAACTGCAAAAATATTTATGGTGTCTAACCAATAATACCAATTTTGTAATTCAAACAAGATAAATACCTGAAAATTTTAAAATTAGTTTTGTTTTATGCTAGGTTTTAGATACTCGACACGGGATTTTGTGTGCTTAATAATTTTAAACCTTGAAAAAATATGGTCTCACGCGAGTGGAAAAAAAGAAAGAATAACCAAAAACAATATCAAAATAGAACAATCCAAATTTCTACTAATAGAAAACTTTACTACACAAAAAATAAAGCTAACATCCTGAAATATCAGAAAAGTTTATTTAAAAGAGATAAAAATGCCACCAAACGCAATAAAGCTCGAGCACGCGTAAGGATTGCTACTAAGATGTCTTGTGATCCAGGATTTAAGAAAATGAAATATGACAGAGCAAAACAGAGGTATCTTACGGATCAGGGGTATCGAGAAGGGAAAATTGAGACAGCGAAATATATCCGGGTTGCAGCGGTAGCTAGCAACCTAGTAAGAGACGATCACCTCCAATGTCAAGAAATATAAAACCCCCCAACTCCTAAAAACAGAGTCAGATCAAAACAAAAAGTACACCATTAGAACCGCCTTGTCCGAATCCTCTATAAAGGAAACTTACCGCCCTTTGGCTTGAATAACAAAGAAAATATATTGGCTTGAAAATCAAGAAAATTGACTTTTACCACGTTATTCTCCACAAACGGGATATTTTTTTCTTTCCGCTTTTTCTTTCTGCTCAGCTAGCTGGGCACTGGAAAATCATAGAGAGCTGTATAATAGCTCATTTTAAAGGAAATTGCAACATCTAGTCACTTTTGTATTTAAAAATAAAATACTTTTTAAAGTAGAATCAATTTTGTCAAAAAAATTGCATTTTTGATGTATTTTCATACTGCAGTCTTTTCAAAGATATTTGAATTTTGAAGCAATAAAACAGTCCATGTAATGAACTCTATAGTAATAATAGCTACTTGTCTCAACAGTAACCGAAACTCCTGGAACCAAAATTTTCTTTTTTGGCTTAATCGCTAAAATTATTATGTAAACTGCAAAAATATTTATGATGCCTAATCAGTAATAGTAATTTTTTAATTTAAAAAACAAAAATACATGAAAATTCTAAAATTAGTTTTGATTTTTGTCTCATGTAAGAAATTTTTTTTTCATATCAGTTAAAATTTATTATTTTATACTTGAAACAATATTTTTTTGTTTTGTAACTCGTAAATTAAATTCCATATTATTGTCTCATAATTGCAATTATTTTAGTTTTCAGTCCAGAATCACTAAACTTATTATGTAAACTGCAAAAATATTTATGGTTTCTAACCAATAATACTAATTTTGTAATTCAAACAAGATAAATACCTGAAAATTTTAAAATTAGTTTTGTTTTATGCTAGGTTTTAGATACTCGACACGGGATTTTGTGTGCTTAATAATTTTAAACCTTGAAAAAATATGGTCTCACGCGAGTGGAAAAAAAGAAAGAATAACCAAAAACAATATCAAAATAGAACAATCCAAATTTCTACTAATAGAAAACTTTACTACACAAAAAATAAAGCTAACATCCTGAAATATCAGAAAAGTTTATTTAAAAGAGATAAAAATGCCACCGAACGCACTCAAGCTCGAGCACGCGTAAGGATTGCTACTAAGATGTCTTGTGATCCAGGATTTAAGAAAATGATCCGGGTTGCAGCGGTAGCTAGCAACCTAGTAAGAGACGATCACCTCCAATGTCAAGAAATATAAAATATTGGCAATATATTGGCTTGATAATCAAGAAAATTGACTTTAACCACGTTATTCTCCACAAACGGGATATTTTTTTCTTTCTTTCTTTTCCACAGATAGCTTGGCACTGGAACATCGTAGAGAGTTGTTCAATGGCTCATTTTAAAGGAAATCTCTAGATCTAGCGCTATTTGTACTTAATTTTTTTTTAATTAATTTTTTTTACGAAAAACTTAATTTTTTATATACAATATTAATCAATGACGTCATAGTCTTTGGATGTAGTTAGTACATAAAGTCTGGATCATCGAATTAAAGCTGAAACTAAGTAAAGAACAATTATGCCTCCATATATTCACAGTGATCTATAAAATTTCCCATTACATCTATAAACTGTTCCACAGTTGCCAGTCCATACCTTGGAAGCTTTTCACTAAACATGCAACATTTCTTTTGGATATTACTATGAAGTTTTGCGAAAGCCTCTCTAGCTGACTTTTCAACAAAATCTATTCTTTCATCCGGGTTGCAGCGGTAGCTAGCAACCTAGTAAGAGACGATCACCTCCAATGTTAAGAAATATAAAACCCCCCAACTGCTAAAAAAATAGTCAGATCAAAACCAAAAGTACACCATTAGAACCGCCTTGTCCGAATCCTCTATAAAGGAAACTTACCGCCCTTTGGCTTGAATAACAAAGAAAATATATTGGCTTGAAAATCAAGAAAATTGACTTTTACCACGTTATTCTCCACAAACGGGATTTTTTTTCTTTCCGCTTTTTCTTTCTGCTCAGCTAGCTGGGCACTGGAAAATCATAGAGAGCTGTATAATAGCTCATTTTAAAGGAAATTGCAACATCTAGTCACTTTTGTATTTAAAAATAAAATACTTTTTAAAGTAGAATCAATTTTGTCAAAAAAATTGCATTTTTGATGTATTTTCATACTGCAGTCTTTTCAAAGATATTTGAATTTTGAAGCAATAAAACAGTCCATGTAATGAACTCTATAGTAATAATAGCTACTTGTCTCAATAGTAACCGAAACTCCTGGAACCAAAATTTTCTTTTTTGGCTTAATCGCTAAAATTATTATGTAAACTGCAAAAATATTTATGATGCCTAATCAGTAATAGTAATTTTTTAATTTAAACAACAAAAATACATGAAAATTCTAAAATTAGTTTTGCTTTTTGTCTCCTGGAAGAAATTTATTTTCATCTCAGTTCAAATTTATTATTGTATCCTGGAACCAAACTTTTTTTGGTTTGTAACCCGTAAAGTACATTCCATATTATTGTCTCATAATTGCAATTATTTTAGTTTTCAGTCCAGAATCACTAAACTTATTATGTAAACTGCAAAAATATTTATGGTGTCTAACCAATAATACTAATTTTGTAATTCAAACAAGATAAATACCTGAAAATTTTAAAATTAGTTTTGTTTTATGCTAGGTTTTAGATACTCGACACGGGATTTTGTGTGCTTAATAATTTTAAACCTTGAAAAAATATGGTCTCACGCGAGTGGAAAAAAAGAAAGAATAACCAAAAACATATAATAAGGAACGGACTCTTGCCTATGATATCTGAAACATTCCACTTAATTACAGTGCATGCTTGTAGATTTATATTGAAAGACAATGTGTTAAAAATCATTTTTATTTGGGTTGCAGCGGTAGCTAGCAACCTAGTAAGAGACGATTACGCCCAATGCTGAGAAATTTAAAAACCCGTGGTTCCTAAAAAAAGGAGTCAGATCAAAACAAAAAGTACACCATAAGAACCGCTTTGTCCGAAATACATAAAGGACCGATACAGTTCAGTATAAATGGGGAATATGTAAGTTTCATCGGATATAGCTGAAATCCGGGTTGCAGCGGTAGCTAGCAACCTATTAAGAGACGATCACGTCCAATGTTAAGAAATATAAAATTACGTTAAAAGACGATCATTTGAATAAAAACATATTGCATAAATTGGACTTAGTTAGCTACTTGATCGTTTGACGTTCGTCTCTTACTATTTCAAAGAAGAAAAAGCCGTAGGCTTTTCCCTGTTTGTAATAAAATATCTGGGTTGCAGCGATAGCTAGCAACCTAGTAAGAGACGATCACGTCCAATGTTAAGAAATACAATCCGGGTTGCAGCGGTAGCTAGCAACCTAGAAATCCGGGTTGCAGCGGTAGCTAGCAACCTAGTAAGATTTACAGTAAAGAACAATCTCTCGCCCATAGTAACTGATATACGACTATAATCGGAGACTTTAAATTATATCCGGGTTGCAGCGGTTTTACATTAAAGGACGAGCTATAGCCCATAGTAACTGGGATCCGGGTTGCAATAGTTCCGGGCTGCAGCGGTAGGTAGCAACCTAGTAAGAGACGATCACGTCCAAAGTTAAGAAATATAACAACCCATAGCTCCTAAAAAAGGAGTCAGATCAAAACAAAAAGTAAACCATTAGAACCGCCTTATCCGAAAACCCTGTATAATAAACTTTCTTTCCATTGGCATGAACAGCAAGGAAAATATACTGGCTTAAAAATCATGAGAAATGGCAGATTCTACAACATTCTGCCTAAACGGGAAATTTTTTTTTCTTTTGTTTCCAGAGATAGCTTGGCACTGGAACATCGTAGATAGTTGTTCAATACCTCATTTTAATGGAAATTATTTGGTTTAAAAATCTATAGCAACTAAAATAAATTATAAATTTTTCCACCGAAAACTGCATTTTTGATGTCTTTCCACACTGCAGTCTTTCAAACATAATCGTATACCAGTGGTAAGATTTGAACCCACGCCTCCGAAGAGACTGGTGGCTAACACCAGTGCCTTGGACCAATCGGCCAGAGTGGCCTCGCATATATATATATATATATATATATATATATATATATATATATATATATATATATATATATATATATATATATATATATATATATATATATATATATATATATATATATATATATATATATATATATATATATATATTTATATATTTATATAAATATATATATGTGAATTTGGGTTGCAGTAGTATCCGGGTTGCAGCGGTAGCTAGCAACCTAGTAAAAGACGATCATGTCCAATGTTAAGAAATATAAAAACCCATAGTTCCTAACAAAGGAGTCAGATCAAAACAAAAAGTACACCATTAGAACCAGCTTGTTCAAAACCCCTGTATAGTAAACTCTCTGTCCCTTGACTTGAACAGCAAGGGAAATATATTGGCTTGAAAATCAAGAAAATTGACTTTAACCACGTTATTCTCCCAAAACGGGATATTTTTTTTTCTTTCTTTTCCACAGATAGCTTGGCACTGGAACATCGTAGAGGGTTGTTCAATAGCTCATTTTAAAGGAAATTAATTGGGTTAAAATTACACTTAAGAACTAGCCTCAATTGTAACTTACGCCAATAAATAATTTCACTGTAACGTCATTTATGGCTGTAATATACGATCATGACATCATTCATTATCATTTATACGAATATGTATTGTTTTGTCTGAAATTATCATTACTTAAAGTCTTGAAAAATGTAAAGTAAAAAATTAGCATAGCAAGAACGTCTTTCCTTGCAAAAGCCTAGATCGAACCCCAAAGTAGACTATTTCCAGATGCAGCGGTATCCTCTATGCTGTCACATGGTATTGTATTTGTATATTCAAAGTATACATGATAAACAGTGAGAGAGAAAATGACATCATAGCCCATATGAGTAAATGTCTCTCAAGTAGTATGTTTCTCTGTGACATTTAAAATAACGAAATTCAGATAAGCCTAGAGTTGGGGCTATTGAACAGGAAGCTTGTTAAGAAAACAATTCTAGTTCAAAATACGCAGAGAAATTGTAGATAATACATTTTGAAAGTGCTATCATATTACTTTAACCCCCCATCCCAATTTGCAAGCATATGGCCATATTATATATTTCCCAAGCATTTTGCCATGCGTCACTCCTGTTTTAACCCGTTACCCATAAATTGAATCACTCCTGACGAAATCAAGATAAGGAAATCATAACTAAGTGGGGATTCTTGTCAACAGGAGTTTTTTGATTAACTTGAGTCTCTCTTATTTTACTCTCATTCCCATTAAAGTCTTTTTGAAAATATAAAGCTAGACGTAGATGATTCCAACAATTGGTTATCAAGTTTTTCGGCTTCGAATAAAAGCTCAAAAAAGCTCATTAGCTCATTTAAATTGTCTGAATATTTCTTCATTGTTTCAAGCAACATTTTTATTGCTTTAGAATGAAACCACGTGTCAAGCATAAAGAGCCTATCAAAAATCCAAACTAATTTTCAAGTTTTCATTTATTTTTCTATTTTGAATTTAACAAATTTTATTATTGCTCAGACCCCATAAATGTTTTTGCAGTTTACACAATAACTTTGACGATCCTGAAATAAAATTGCTCTATTTAAAATTTTCAGGACAAACTCTAGTTTCAATTCACCAATCAGATTTTATGTTAAAACTCTAAAGGAGTTACTGTATTTTACATAACTATATATTCCTGCTTTTAATTATGCTGAAATACAATTTTGATCATCATACGAAAATTATGTTAATACTCTTTGCTATTAAAGTATTATACAAAATGCAGTTTTATTTACCAAAACTCTAAAAAAAGGAATTTTGATACCAATAGATGCATCAAAAGATTCAGATTTTAATTTTGATTTCAAATATAGAAGTTTCATCAAGTTTAGTATTTTCCATCAAAATCTACGCGCCTGAGAAAATTTGGTTGATTTTTGAAAACAGGGAGAAAGACCACCTAAAAGCTATAGAAGCTTAATGAAAATCACACCATCATATTCAGCGTATTAGAGAACCCTACTGTAAAGGTTTCAAGCACCTATGTACAAAAATGTGGAATTTTGCAGTTTTTGCTAGAAGAAAGATTACGGATATGTTTTTATTTGTTTTGGTTTTTTTTTTTTTTTTTTTTTTTTACCAGGTGTAATCGTATCGGCCCAGATGTCCTAAAATATCGTAGGAGGGCTCACAAGAACGAAAATAAAAATTCTAGTACCCTTTTTAAGTGACCAAAACATAGAGGGCAACTACGCCCCCTCCCTCGGTCATTTTTCCCCAAAGTCACCCGATCAAAATTTTGAGATAGTTATTTTGTTCAGCATGGTCAAAAGTATGATAACTGTCTTTTAGGATGACTTAATCCCTCGAAGTCCCAGAAGGGAGGGCAGGAAGTTATGAACTTTACCCAATGTTAACATATAGTATTGGTTATTGGGAAGTAAACAGACGTTTTCAGGGGGATTTTTTTCTGTTAGGTGGAGGGGGGGGGGTGGGTCGGGGTCTATATAAGAGGATGTTTCCATGAAGGAAGTTTTCATGGGGGAAGAGACATTGCTATGAAGGGTGCGCCTGATTTCCCAGCATTATTTAAAAAAAGATCAGAAATTAAATAAAAAATACAAGTTTTTCAACTGAAAGTAAGGAGCAACATCAAAACTTAAAACGAACAGAAAATATTACGTATATAAATGGGTTGATCCGCTAGTCAATACCTCGCTCTTTAAGGCAAAGACTTTTTAGCACTTTCATAAGAGTAAAGAGTAAAATAGCACATAATTTTGAATGCTAGAAACAGATCAAAAAATGAATTACCGTAAAAGAACCGCCTTGTTCAATACTCCTACATGGGAAACTAACTGTCCTTGACTTGAACAATAAAGAAAATATTTCGGTAATAATATTTAATTTGAGTTAAAAAAATTCAAATTCTTGCTTAGACACCATAAAAATTTTCGCCATTTGCAGTTACACAAAATTATTTAATTTAAAATTTGCAGGAAATATTCTAATTTTAGTTGACACATCAGATTTTTTGTTAAAACCCTATAAGAATTTCTGTATTTTAAATAAATGTATCTACAAGGTTTTCATAATCTTAAAAATACTATTTTCATTTTTCAACGTAAAAAGAGATAAGATATCTCCTAGCGTCATTTTCATTGGTGTAAAAATGCAATGAGATATTATATAAACTTCAAAAATTATGTAAAATACAAGATATTTTGTCATTATGTAAACTGCATAATTGTTGAGCTGGCTTACAAATAATTTTCCCTGTTGATTTGAAACTAGAAAAATTCTTCAGAAATGAAAATTTAGTTTTGATTAATATAGTTTTTAGGTAACTTGATACGCTAAAATATAGTAAGATGTTTAATAAAAATATCAGTAATGTGTCTAACAGTGATTTCAGTAATAGAGGGTTTACTCTCCCCATTTTTATCAGCTTTCTGTAAATTGTCTGGAATAGTTAACGAACTATCAAAGACAGGAAAGACAACAACTCTTGAAGTAGAGCCATCGAAAAAAACTGAAAACGTTATAACCAGAATCAAGTATAAGGAAGGCATTGAAGATGGCTATAAGGAAGCAATGTTGCAAATTTTATATCCTTTGAGATTAAGAATGAATTTACAGGTCGCAATGACGAATGAACTAACCCATTTTGGCACTTTCACCCTTACAGTTGAACCAGCATATACCATTGAAATTGTCAAAGCGAAAATTGAAGTTAAAGTAGGCATTCCCCCTGACCAGCAGCGTCTCATTTTTAATGGCAGGCTGCTTGAAGAAGGCCGTACTCTGTCTGACTATGACATTAGACAACCACGTGAAAAATATCCACATATTATATGGATGTGGATGTCGCATGATTTCGACTACTATAGAATATGGAAAAGATCCATCTAGTTCTGCACTGCTGTATTTGAGCACAACATTTGGTATGTTGTCAGGACCTGTGGTTACGGTCACAGCAAGATGCCGCAAAATGCTAAGGATCTTAAGCTTAGAAAAATTAACACGACCCAGGACAGTATTGGTTTCGTTGGAGAAATTTGGCAATTCTGTACCGTTGTCATCTAATTTCGAGAATTTGACAAAACCCTTAGCAAGGGCTTCGACCTCTGCTTGTGAATCTCGTACCACAATCCGATTAATCTGAAGAGAAGGATTTGAAATGGACAACAGTAAGGCATCTGACAATTTTCCGCAAACTCTTTGCTGAAGCATGTTGAAGCTTGCTGGCGAATGTCTCCTTATACTGAAATCAAGACTGCCTTATCACATGAACTCCATCTTTGTGTGTGTTGATAAAGCAATACAAACAAACTGTTTTGCAACGTCTTTACAAACGGATTTTAACCCTTTACAAACGGGCACACCATAATTTATTAGCTGCAAATCTCTGCCAAGTTTCGTTGCAATCCAATTGACCCTTCTCTCCTTATTTATCGCTCTTTTTCTGGGTACTTTTATCTGCTGATCAAGCACTCACCACTGCCCGATGAGGAAACGTCACGTATCAGATTTATAGGCGAGTAGGGAGGCCCCAATAGACGCGACCGGGACCGTGTGCTGCCATCTATAATTGAGTCTAACGCTGACAGGACATAATTTATTCACGGATTATTAATCGACTCTAACGGGTCAATGACACCTTTTTCAAGGTCAATTTATTTGTTGTTTCTAAGTGTATTGACTCCAGGACGAAGTTTGCACATGCGCATTGAATTCTAATGGGGCAAAATATTGATCCAAAAGAGGGGAAGTAGTTTTCTGAGAAATTGATTACATAACCTTACGGTGAATTATTGATTCTAATGGGAACAGGATCACGTGTCTCTTTCTAAGCCAATCAGGGAGTCGGAAATATTAGCGGGACAGGATTGCAGAGAATATAAGGAAAGGATTTTTGCTATAGTTTTTATTAGTGTGTTAATAGAATTCAAGGAGTGAGAACAGTTTGACTTTACTCATTCAGATATATTTGTAATAATAATGAGTGGAATGTCTACACTATTAGAAGTTGATAATGGAGTTGGTAGCAATGATACAAGAACATCAAACATTGCGGTGGAAATCACGAGAGGATCACGGCTTTGTCTGGAATGGGATGAAGTATATGCAAGATATGTGATATCCTTGAGCAAATTTAAAATGAAGGATCAATTATGCTTCGTCGCGAAAGTTGATACAGCGCATGTGAATAGACTTCAAAGTGCTTTAAGTGCATTAGTGACGCGTATCGAAGACAGTAAGCTGCATCGCTAATTGTACATGCGTAGTATTATTGTTGTAATTATACAATAAAATAGTTTCGAAATTAAAAATGTTCCCTTTCTTTTTGTTAGAATGTTAGGCTAACGAATCACGGTCAGTCTAGAGTCAGCAGTGAGAGTGATAGGATTAAAGAATGAATAATTTGAGAAAGAGAGAATTAGATTGAATCTCTTGATTATGGAAAAACATGCGATTTTGGATGATAATTTTCTCGAGTTATCCCTTCAACGAAGGATATTCTCACAGGGAACACTTGATAATATAATTAAAACTGATTCTCCCCCATTGGACTATTGTATGAAACTTTGTCAATGTGACTCAAATGCTTATACTCAATTTATTTATATATTAATTGGAACAAAACAGAAAAATATCGTGGATATACTTTTGAAAACATTGTCATAGATTCAATGTAGTTGGCTCCGCCTTCGAAAGAGGTAGCGTCACAGAGTTACTCCTCTCACCATTCCTCCCTCTGAATTCATCGAACGAGGATCAGTCTCGTTTTAGCTGTGAGAGAGTTGACATCGGAAACCAAAAATGTTCTATACATGTCCACTATGTATGTACACTCTTGTCAGTTGGTCATCATGTGAGAATTGTAAAATTAATGATGACTATAATGAAAAGTATAAATTACGTAATCCTTGTAAATTACATAGAGGATATGCAGAACAAATTAAAAGGATGTAATTCATGTCTTGAAGAGATTTGTGAGTCTCACCCTAGAGGACATCTGTGCTCCATTTGCCACTATGACAAATGTGATCAGTGGGAGAATACTTACCCTGGTATGATAGGAAAGAACCCCAAACGTGATTTTAGTTTATTTTTACAGGATTGCTATCGTCACGGATTTAAATTATTTTGGGAGGAAGAGTCTGGTCTACGATTCAACTGTTGGGGTAACAAGACAATTTGGTTTCTACATCATTGTTGTGATGACACTGCCTATTATGCCTATAAACCTAGTGATTTCAATTTGGAAGTTACTGAATGTGATTCACCATTTGAAAACACTGTATGTGATATTGCTTCAAATAGACAGATTGAAACTCGTGAATTTCATAATATGAATGCAAATAGCATCATTGACTATACAAAGAGACATGACAAGAGTGAAGTTATATTATACTGTAGAAAATATGACCCTGACTTTTCAGCCAATCAAGATCAATATACAGTGAATCCAAATGATTTACCGGCATTAGTGGTTTTTGACAGTTGCCTATACACTGAAGAAGAAGAAATCTAAAGTGAAGAATAAAGACATTGTTGTATATACATTTTTCAAATATTAATAAACAAATTCACATAAATTTTTTAAGCACTTTACTCGTAGGGTACTAAAATCAATATTATACAGGTCAGAGAGGATATTTTCCACCATAAAGTCGTTCAGACGTGGATTGTCTACATAAATGTAGAAAAATGGCTTGTAAGTATAGCCGCAACATCGGAACACAAAATATAGTAGTGCATGGAAGTCAGAGCTTTTAGTCGTAAGATCCTGCACTCTCTTCCAATTTTGAATAATAGTTTTCCCACTGCTCTCAATAAAGTTGCTGATGTGTGGAGTGTAGAATGTATAGGGTAGGCCAAGTTGATCAAAGCATTCAATCGTCTTCATAGTTCTAAAGATACACAACCAATGACCCGTCTGTACAGTCGATGGACTGCTAATAACAATAATTAGGGTATTGTTGGCACTTTGATTTTTTCCAAGAAAGTCCGAGGGCAGACAATAGGATTTGTATTTGGACATGTAGGGGTCCATATTAAATAAATTGATTTTTTGACTGGTGTTCTAGGTGCCAAGTCTAGTAGAACACTGCCTTCGGGAGTGATTTCCCAATAGGTTTAATATTGATTTAGTGAGATTAGTGCGATACTCTCAGCTGATGGGTCGGCAAATGTACACTCTAAGCACCCACACCCCGTACATACTATACTCATATCCTGGATTCCAGACAAACCCAATACAATGATACCATGTGTTTTAGCAAACATTTCTTCGCTTATACCATTTTAAATAGTTGTGAATCATGATCTAGGGTTTGCATGGTCAACTCATACAATGTTCTATAGGATTTATCAAAAGATAGATCTTAGAGTGGGACACCTTCTTCTTTGCGCTGAGGTAAGATGGTTATCAAGGGGTAAAATACTGAGCCGACAGTTCGTCCTGCGTTTAGAAATTAGATTATTTTTTCAGCAGCAAAATAATCAGAAAGTTCAAGGACTCTTGTCCGATGATGATTGGTTAGCCAAGCTGCCATATCTGGCATAATTTTTTTCTCGGATAAATCAGCTAAACATATCTTTGCAAGAAAAAACTAATGACGTTTATAAATATTATGTTTAATTATAAATATTATGTTTAAAAATTACAAATGAATATAAATATAATTAATGTATGAAAGAGAAGGATCTCAACCGTCAAGGGGTATCCTGACTATTCAACAGCACTTACAGTCACTGACATAATATTTTCATTTTTATTACCCAAAGGAAGAAGATCCCAGACCAGGAAATATGTGGATAACAGATCCGTTTGTATCTAACAGCAAAGAAGACAAATTAAGCATAAACGAAACAGAAAGTCTCATTGATCTTTCTTGTGAAGATAGCCTCAAATTAAAATATAAGTTACCAAGAGCTCAGTTTTGGGTATCTCTCAAAAATTAATACCCATTACAGACAGAGGAAGCTATGAAAATTTTGATTCAATTTTCAACTACATTTTTATTTGAAAAAAAAACAACATTTTCATCTGTGGCAGTAACTAAAGGTCGATACCACTCTCGGCTTGAGATCGATGCAGCTCTTCAACCTGCAGTAACATCATTGAAACTGAATTTCCACATCATGATGTCAAATATACAGGAGCAACCGTCACACTAAAAATTTTTTTTTTCTTCTTTTAAGAAAAATAATTACTATAATATATATATTAAATATATATATATATATATATATATATATATATATATATATATATATATATATATATATATATATATATATATATATATATATATATATATATATATATATATATATATATATATATATATATATATATATATATATATATATATATATATATATATATATATATATATATATATATATATATATATATATATATATATATATAGTTTATTGTATTATTTTGAAACTTTTCTGGTATCATACATGGATGTATTTAAAGCACCTTTCTTTTCCGAATCCACATTAGTGGTCCACCAAACAAAAATTATGTTTTTAGTGGTCCATGAACTTCTAAAGGTTGGCGACCGCTGTTATAGACCGTAAGAAGAAGATGTTTTGTTTGTTTCTAAACATACCTGATCTACATATCACTACTACCGCTACAAATGATTCTAGTAACAACTCATTGTAGCACAAAGCCGCCAGAGAACTAAAAAAGCTTTATACACTGTACGGATGGCCAAAAAGTATAATATTTGGCTGTCTATCATCTTCCACTCGCAAACATATCCCAGACACCTTTATCTTTTTTTCATTAGTATCCTAGAAAGTGGGATGAAATTGTGTTTTCTTTTACGCCAAACCTCTGGCTTGGCGGTACTATCGTGGCCGAAACTTCTTTATAACATCTAGCATATCTTCCCTTACAATTCAATGAGTCCGCACTTTAGAGCCAAATTCGAAATACGTCATTACAACGGCTTTTAATTTACTAGTCTTAGTTTGAAGGCTAATCTTGTAGTTCTTCTAAACTCTTTTCAACTACGAAAAAACACCCTGCGCTTTGGCTAATCTGCTTTTCACACCTCCACTAAATCCACAAGCACTACTAATAACACTACCCAGGTAAGTGTAGTTATCCACTTGATCAATGTTCTCGTTACCCAATAGTTTCTTCGCCGTCATTTATTCTTAGTCTAAAGAATCTGACATCTGGAACGCATTTTGTCTACTAGAAACTTCAGCGTGTGGCATGATTTACCATGTCGAAACATGAGGCAGATAAGAATTAATGTAACTTGTTGTGCACATACAGAAAGCCAAAAAAAAGAAAGAAAACCGAGTAAAAGGTTAGTGTACAACCCAAATTCGGATCATGCTTAAAAACAGATACTAGCCCACCAGATGGGTGACCTCTTGCGACTTTTGCAGCGGTAAAACACACGTCATGCCTCTGTCTCCAAAAGTGAATGCTAAAGTTTGTAAGAAGATGCTCCTGTACCCACGCAACAAGGTTAAATTCTTCATAGAGCTCTTCAACAACAAAGTACTTATAGTTGGTATCATTGATATTGAAAAATTTTAATTACCGAAGCCCTGAGCCCTTTTAATAACCATGGCTTCAAATATCCTAATCTTAGCTGTATTACTTATTAAAAGATCTTTTAATTTTTTTACCGGACATCAAAACTAAGCAAGTGAAGCTATCTCCTCAGTCAATTTTGATGTAGCTTAATATAACCTATTCATCCTTATTGACTTCTAATTTAATTAGTATAATCTTCTTATCTTGAATTTTCAAGCCTATTCATGCTTCTTGAATTTTCAAAACCTCCCCAAATACTTTTATTTCGCTAAAATTTTCGCTGCTGACATTGTAATCAGCTGATTAACCAAAGTCCAGAAGAGTTTTATCTTTCCATTTATTACTTTGTTGTCCCATATTGGCCATAGATTTCACGGTATTCCTTAGGACCCAGTCCATAAAAAAAACCGGTATAAATGGGAATTATTACAAACCTGCCTAACTCCCAATTCCACATCTACTACCTTTGTTTCCCTCAGATCTATAGGCATTTTCCTTTTATCAAAAATCGCATTTCTAATGTTTAGTTTCTTAGTTCTAATTCGTAAGTGCTATATTTCAAAAACGTAGGACCCATTAACCACTTAAAGACAATGTTTTTCAATTCCTTCAATAGCAATTCTTACTCCTCACTAAATGAATCTTCCTTGTAATTTTCCTCGTCTTCAAAACTTCAGGAGATATGTAGTTTTCAAGATATTTTCTATACTCTTAATCAAAGTTGCACGATAAGGTCTTATTTTATTTTAGGTATTGAAAAAAAAAACAAAAAAAAAACAAAACACATTTCTTAAACAACCTAAGCCAGAATCAAATGTTTGAAGAGATTTTAATCGTACCCACACGGATTATTTCCGTGGATGAAAAAATACTATTAAGAGATCAAGTATTAAAACTTTCAAAAATTTTTGGAAAGAAATCTTCTAAAGGAACATATTAAAAAGCAAACAAAGATATTAATCTTTTTCTAGCATGCTTTTATCCCCCAATGCACTAAAAAGTAAAAAGTACTTATTTTTTCCTTGCTATACAAAAAATCACTGAATAGTATAAAATAACCTTTGACTGCCCTCCCCTCCCCCCTCCCTTTCATATTTATTAAATGACAATAAGGAACAAAGGTTTAATAAGACAAACACAAAGTTTTTAAGGACAGAAAATTATTATTGTTTCATTTTTTACCCAAATGACCACTGACATCTCAAAAGTAGCCAAAAAAGTGCGACAATAAAGAACAAGAGTGAGTATCCAATTTTAAAAGGAATCATAGATATTGAAAAAAAAGTAGCAACAATGGATATTGAGAAAAAAACTCTGATCCAATTGGAAACTCTGAGATATCCACTTTTAACACGAATCATAGATATTGAAAAAAAGTAACAACAATATACCAATGCATAAAAATGAAGGTACTTTTTTTGTATACACACAATTTTTTAGTCAAACATACTTTTAAACTCTGATCCAATTGTAAACTCTGAGATATACACTTTTAACACGAATCATAGATATTGAAAAAAAGAAGCGACAATATACCAATGCATAAAAATGAAGCTACTTTTTCTTGTTAACACAATTTTTCAGTCAAACATACTTTTCAACTCTTATCCAATTTGAAACTGAGATATCCACTTTTAACACGAATCATAGATATTGAAAAGAAGTAGCAACAATATACCAATGCATAAAAATGAAGCTATTTTTTCTTGTAAACACAATTTTTCAGTCAAACATACTTTTAAACTCTGATCCAATTGGAAACTCTGAGATATCCACTTTTAACACGAATCATAGATATTGAAAAAAAGCAGCAACAATATACTAATGCATAAAAATGAAGATACTTTTTTTTGTACACACAATTTTTTAGTCAAACATACTTTTCAACTCTGATCCAATTGGAAACTCTGAGATATACACTTTTAACACGAATCATAGATATTGAAAAAAAGAAGCGACAATATACCAATGCATAAAAATGAAGCTACTTTTTCTTGTTAAACACAGTTTTTCAGTCAAACATACTTTTCAACTCTGATCCAATTTGAAACTCTGAGATATCCACTTTTAACACGAATCATAGATATTGAAAAAGAGCAGCAACAATATACCAAAGGACTGTCCTCGTCAGAAACACTTTTTAAAGTGTCTTGTTTTTAGACCCAGTTGTCACGGGAATATGGTTGCAGTGTAGTTTTGTTGTCCTGTTGACCATTATACCGCTACGCCGTAATATTAGTTTAAGGTTAAAAAAATTGTTGACAAACAAAAAAGTTATAAAAAAAATAAATCTGTTTCTATTAAACCCTGATATGTATTTATTTGCACCCCACAACCACAGCTCCGGATTAACGAAGCTACTTATTCTTGTAAACACAATTTTTCAGTCAAACATACTTTTAAACTCTGATCCAATTGGAATCTCTGAGATATACACTTTTAACACGAATCATAGATATTGAAAAAAAGTAACAACAATATACCAATGCATAAAAATGAAGGTACTTTTTTTGTATACACACAATTTTTTAGTCAAACATACTTTTCAACTCTGATCCAATTGGAAACTCTGAGATATACACTTTTAACACGAATCATAGATATTGAAAAAAAAAGTAGCAACAATATACTAATGCATAAAAATGAAGATACTTTTTTTTGTAAACACAATTTTTCAGTCAAGCATACTTTTCAACTCTGATCCAATTAGAAACTCTGAGATATACACTTTTAACACGAATCATAGATATTGAAAAAAAGAAGCGACAATATACCAAAGCATAAAAATGAAGCTACTTTTTCTTGTTAACACAATTTTTCAGTCAAACATACTTTTCAACTCTGATCCAATTCGAAACTCTGATAAATCCACTTTTAGCGCGAATCATAGATATTGAAAAAAGTAGCAACAATATACCAATGCATAAAAATGAAGCTACTTTTTCTTGTAAAAACAATTTTTCAGTCAGACATACTTTTCAACTCTGATCCAATTGGAAACTCTGAGATATCCACTTTTAACACGAATCATAGATATTGAAAAAAGTAGCAACAATATACCAATGCATAAAAATGAAGCTACTTTTTCTTGTATACACAGTTTTTCAGTCAAGCAGACTTTTCAACTCTAATCCAGTTGGAAACTCTGAGATATACATTTTTAACACGAGTCATGGATATTGAAAAAAAGAGTAGCAACAACATACCAATGTATAAAAATGAAGCTACTTTTTCTTGTAAACACAATTTTTCAGTCAGACTTTTCAACTCTGATTCAATTGGAAACTCCCAACAGAATATTCACCCATATGGAAACTATTAGAAATTGTTGGTTCATTATTTTTGTTTACTACCGACTTAATCAGTTGCCAAGTTTTGCCCGGGCTTCCTTCGTTCATAGTCTAAGTTTTGTTTATTAGCCTACATTTTAGTGCTGTATTAATGGAGAAGAAAGCTTGTAAAGATGTGTCTGCAACCCATTGCGGGAATGCTACCTAATTTGATGTATTGCGTAATCCTTGATGACTAATACTGGCGTCCATCGATTTTTGTTTTTGGCAATCGAAAAAATTTTCTATCTACATCCCTTTGGTATAAAATGGATAAAAAATCTAGATTAGGTTTCTAATACAACAGTTTTCATAGAATTATTACCTATATTTATTTAAAAACTACTCTTTGCGCTTTTATTTCATGAGATGGGCATAAGAGTCGGACTGCAAAAGAAAAAACTTACTCCTATCAGAGCCCACCATAACTGCTAATCGACCAAACTCATTTTTTGCACGTGCAGTATTCTGATCTTCCAAGGCCAAGCTTCTCACAGAAAACATCCGTTAATCATTTCCTAAATCCAAGCGAAGATTTTATTCTTTTTTTTTAACCACAAAAATGTTTACACACACATCAGTAATGAAAGAAAAAAAAGAAACAGCACTTGAGTTAATCTACTTTTTTTCATTCTTCTTGTCCTTTTCTTCGCTTTCCTTTTTAATCTGTTCCACAGCTGTACGAACAATGTCACTTGACTGATCAACACCAGGTAACGTACCGAGAACATTCTAGAAAAGACAAATAATCGAAACAGGGAAACGGAAGACAACAATGAAAAACTGAGCCTACACATTTTACCTTTACAACGCAACTGAAATGTTTTTTGCAAAACAATCACATTCCCTAAAACAATTTTTGAAAAAAAGTATTTAATGGAAAAACTGACCAATTACAATGGTCTATTAAGGGAATATTAACTCAACGAAAAAAAAAATAATAATAACAAATAAAAAAAGGAATTAGTCCGGGCGCCAAGTGAAGCTGTCTTGCTTATTTCCAAAAGTACATGTTGTGTCGGGTACAACTTTTCTGAATGCACAGATTTATAGAATCAATACCAGTGATTCTGATTTGTTCGGGTCCAGCTTTCCGGAGGGGTAGCATCATAGAAAAAACATGCTTAGAAATATCCGATTTTTTCTTCCGAAGTTTTTGAATGATAAGAATCGAAACATGGCCAATAACTTTGAGAATAAGTAGCACTTATGCAGCAAGAAAAGTCACTTGTTAATTTACAGAAGAAGGGAAAGAAAGCTAAATTTAGAATTTTAGATATTTTCCAAGGTAAAGCTATTTTAAATACTTCTGACCTGCTTCTGAGAGAAATGAATGTTAGGCCTATATTTGGATTCCCAATTAAATTCTGATCCTAAAGATAAGTTTATCTCAATTGCACATGAATGGGAAAATTTTAGGCTGGAATTTGAAAAGCCTAGTTTTAGCTTAGTTTTCAGTTCGTTTGGGGTCAAAACTACACATTCAAAATACGCATTGTTTTCAATAAAATGCAAATGCAATTAAACAGTTCAGAGAGTTCGGGTGGGAAGTACCATCCCTTTTATTTGCAAACCTTCATTTACCTTCTCATATTAATCTTGTACAAGTACAAGTCCGTTTTCAGTAAAGCACAAATGACATTACAGCTTTAAAAGGTTAAAAGGGTGGTATCCCTGCTCATGTTCTAGCTTCGTTTAAAGTTTGGACGCATTTTAATTGTTGCTCGTCTTATGATTCATTTATTTAATTATGGCAGCATCTGTCATCTTTATGTTTGATGTGATGATTTATTTTAGTTTCTGTTCATTTTAAATAATTATAACATTTCATTTCCTTTCGTCTTAGATTTGAATACGCCTCTCTACTTTCCTTTCATAAACCTTTTTTTTCCGGCGCTGTTTTTTTTTAAACTAATTTTTATTCGTTTCCAATTGACGAGGTTTGAGTGTTGGTTAATATTAGGAATATTTGTAGATTTTTTGTTACTCAAGTTCTTTAACTCAATAGTAAAAACCTGAATAAATTCAAATTCTCATGCGAGCTTAAAGAACTAAAAGGTGTAGATGGATCGGAAACCTAGTATTTTTAGCCCCCCCCCCCCTCCCAATCGCGAAACTGAAAACCTCCATGCTCCCTCCCCCTCCTTCTTCTACGCAACCAAAAATTTCAACTCTAAAATTATAGCTGATCCCAATAAATATGGTATTTCGATAAACTGGATAAGTTTTATTATTTGACCAAATTTTACAGCCTTCTTCCAAGCCAGAGTTCAATGACCGCCCCCTCCCCACCCACGGTCAAATCTCTCAAGTTTCCGACTTGATAACCCAAAAGCCGTTCCCTAAATGTCGCAGATAACCTATTTTGGTAACATGGCGATGAAGGTTTCTTCGGATTAACCTTGACAGTAAGTTGGGCTTACATTGTAAGTCCCATAGGAACTTATAGCGCAAAAACGTTTTTACGGATCGGAGGCGAAGCTGTTTGGCCCCTTTTCCTTCACCCGACTCTTCTGTTTTCCAGATTTTGCAGAAAGGAAAACTATAGTATCTTAGATACATACAGTGTCTTTGACCCTCTCCTTCACGACAAAGCTCGACTCCTCTTGGTTGTCCCCTCCCTAAACTCTCCTTGAAAGTTTCAACTTGATACTGCAAAACCAATACCATGCTATTGGTGAGAAACTATTTTGATAAATTGGAAACTCATACTGTCGTTTCATATTCCTCACTATAGTGCACAAGTGCCACGGAGTGCAAATTATTTTTTGATTTTTGATATTTTTGATCTTTTTTTTATTTTTTTGATAAATTGTTTACCCCCTTCCAATTCAAACTACAAAACAACTTGCTCCTTCCTATCCCTTTATTTTTCCAAGACTACTTTTAATTCTTAACTTCAAATATAGACCCATTCTCAACATTGGAGCAAGACAACCAGTTCCACTTAAACTCACTCTAAGACTCAACCCCCTATGGACATTTCCTAAAAATTTCATTTTAACACCCTTAGTCGTAACTCAGGTATTGCAGATACACCATTTTGACATACTGGATACCAGCGTCTAGAACTGGACTGAGCAAAAACTCAAGTTTAATTGATGTGAACTTAGTTAAGGTCATATTAATCAGAAATTTCCATAAGATTTTCTGATTGATTATTTATCGAACTTTGTCTGGACAGAGGAAAAATTGAAAAAAAAGGAAAAAAAGTGGCATTAAGAAATACAGGGGATAAGAACGGTATTAGTCAATTTTAGTGTATAGATTATAAGTTACAATTCGTAGAATTGATCACTAGCAATCAGATTTCAGATTTCAGACCGAGTTGAATTTTGGAATTAGTAAAATATCATGGTGAATGGGCCTTTGCCAATTTAGCAAAAGGAACTAGGACTTTTAGTCCTAAAACTTAAAACTCAGTGACTTCTGAGACACGGAATAAGGAACATCAGCGAAACTAGACTAAACTGAGCGATAATACCGTTAAAACCTTTTCTACAATTCTTATTTTATTTTTTTTGTCATAATTTTTGCCCATATTCAGAAAAAGGTATTATTTATTAAACTAAGTCTAGTGTCTATTAACTACAATCAAGTTGCTTTGATAAGATGAAACGTTGATGTGATCAGTTGATCAGTTTCGCAGCAACAGCATTATTTTGATTTCTTTGCCATCGATCATACGCTGCAGCTGTGATCCCCTTAAGCCCTTTATGATGGTGTGTTCTAAGAACAAAATTTCCGTAAATGACAAAAATAGCCGACAAAACTGAAGTTTTTTTTAAGTTCGCTCAAACAGACATTTTTTGTCGTTCTGTTTAAGAAAGAACGCTTTTTAGATCACTTCAAATTTTAATATTCTCATAGGATATGTCAATAAAAAATTAATTCTATGAAGAACCTCTATTTTTGAACCTGACCCCAAAACATAAACTAATAATAGACGAAATCATAAAGCACTTCCCTCTTATTGTCCCCTTTACTACTTTTTTTTGAAGGATTACATTATAAGCC
The DNA here is from genome assembly GCF_049724085.1 of Artemia sp. Qi Xiang Cuo. Classification (NCBI taxonomy): domain Eukaryota; kingdom Metazoa; phylum Arthropoda; class Branchiopoda; order Anostraca; family Artemiidae; genus Artemia; species Artemia sp. Qi Xiang Cuo. The sequence continues at coordinate 83,555,039 of NC_142794.1, forward strand.
CGTTTTGTCTCTTAATGACTATATCGGACAGGTCATGAGGAACTTGAGTTAAAAGCATCCGTCATTCCTTCAGCACTTATTCTTGGAAAAGAAAACTAATCTAATACGCTAGGCAAGTAGATACTTGTCACGTAAATATTTGGGAAACGACGGAAGAGAATTAAAACTGTTTAAACAATTTTAAATATAGATACGCTGTAGTTCTAGGGTACATGCACTTTGAACTACATGAAATTTATATTAAAACAGTTTTAAACTTTATTTTCACCAAGGAAAAATATCACCCTTCATCCATAAAATATTTTATTTCCGTTTTCCTAATGGCCTTGCACCTTGTTGTTGAACCACATTTTTTTTTTTAAGCCACCACATTTGTTTGATTAAAATCGTTCAAACGAGTAGCTTAAACTACACTAAGATAATTCTGCTTGGGGGCATCTGGCAAGCGTATCGGAGCTTCGTTACCCAAAAAAACTTGAGTTTTTTTTGGTATTTTTTTTTAATGAAGATACAAAAGACACTTTTCGAGATCTAGAAGGGGGGGGGGGGATTTCCTTTCAATTAACATAGCGAAAAGCAGCATTTTTCAACATTTAGGGGAGCAAAAAACTGGGAAAGGTTGTGTAAAAAAATCTGTATAAAAGACGAGCAAAATTTTTATTTTCTAACTGCTTTTATTTTATTCTTCTTTATTTTTACTTATTCTTTATATTATTTTCACCAAGCAATTTTTGTCAAAAGGAAGAACAAGATAAGACAAACGCTTTGACATCAACTTTTTTTTTATTTCAAACGGAGAAAAGTACTAATTTAGGCTAGTTTTATTTCTAGTTGTGTGATCCTTTAATTTTCAATGTCACCGTCCAACGTGAGCATAAACTGGGCAGTAAATTCAAAACACATTTTCTACAAAAAAAAGCAAATGTAAAGCTGTACTGCAATTTAAACCTGTGCATTTTTGTATGGCAGATGGTTTATTTTTCGGATGTAATTTCCGGTCTGTTATTTTTCTGCTCACCTACGATTTTGACATGTCAACGAAAGACAACAATTTTACAATCATTCCGTATTTGAGATCCGGCTCTATCCATCTACCAAATTACATTTGTGAAATTTTGCTTAAATGTTTTTTTTTGGGTTGAAAACACGTTGAATATTAGTTGAAAACTTGAAAAAGTGAAATTTTTTTTATTTTTCAAAAGTTAGATTCTTGTCTAAAAATACATAAAAGTAATATCATAGTAACATCGTAGTGGGAAATGGACAAATTTGAGGCTAATGAATAGAATGATATAAGTATAACACCCTTTTGGCGCGATTTAAGGTTACAGGCTTGTCACAGAATATCGCAAAATCACTTCTTTCAGATCGAATATCTACCTAGATAAATTATGGATCCTGTCACAAAAAAAAAATCAAAGCAATTATAATTTAGCTTTGAATATTGAGGTAGGCCAAGTTAACAAAACCGCAATGAAAGTTACGCATAATGACAGTCATCCCTCCCACCATCCTAGAAAAAAAGTTAGCCTAAATAGAATTTTAATTGTCAAATTGCTAAAGTTGACTGTGAACCGCAAAAGCCTTCCCGTGACTACTGAACTAAAATAAGATGTAGTAGGTAGGTAGGTATTACAGGTTAGGTATATTATAGTAGGCAGATAGAACTGAAATAGGTAAAATAAATATCCAGAAGCAGGCCAATTCAACAATAGCAACTTACAATTGTCCATTTTCACTTTTCGTCAGACCCGTGTCTTTCTCCCAAAATCAAAATTTTACGATTTCCCCCACAATTTTCTATAGTTGTTGCATAAAATGTGTTCTTTTTGTATATTTTAATGAAAAAATAGATTTGTAGCCTCAAATTTGCATCTTTTTGTAAAACAAATTTGACAAAATAAGCATGGATTGTCATTTCGTTAAAACGGAAAGCTTGGTATGAATATTACCGTCTAGCTCTTGGCCGCTCTTTGAAGACATGAAATATAACCTTCAGATAAGGTTGTATTGGGATAGCAAACTAGAAATTTTGTGTTTTTGAAGGACTCAATACCTGGATAAACTCGGGATCCTGCATCATTGCTGCAAGGGTATCATTCTCTTCTTTTTTAACAGCCTCGGCGTCAACTTCCATAGTTTCAGTTGCCTTTACTGGAGCTGAAAAAGGCAAATATAAGACATTTAAGGAGAAACAAACAAGACACGTAAATAACTATAGAAAAAAGATTTAAAGTAATAAAAATAGACCTTAAGAGAGCAGACGTTTTTAAAGGAGTCCCACGTGAAAACCTGCACACATGACCGCAAAACTTGAAAGCCTGTCGACAGAAGTCTTCAAGTCCAGCATAAGCATGGGCACTGTTTCTGTTCTGTTTTTAAAGTACCTGTTTCTGTTCTGTTCATGCAAAAAAAAAAAACAGAAACAGATGACCTGTTTTTTATTTACCTGTTCTGTTCTGTTTCTATTTTTATAATAGCTATTTCGTCCTGTTTCTGTTTTTTTTTTCATCTGTTTCTGATTTTATTTAAGTGATACGAGAATGAGATATTTGAGAATTTTGAACTTACAAAATGATTTTTAAATCATAATTTGAAAATGTGTAGAAGCGTGATTACGCCTCATGCGATTTCTAGAATTGGAACGTAAGTAAAATGATGGAACTCAGTCTGTCAAGCGTATCAAATAGTGCTGCTTGATTGTTTCATCTAGGCAGAATTAGGGACTAGGATTCAGATGATAGTAGGTATTTGCGTAAGTGTTAGCAGTGGCGAATCCAGGGAGGACCTGGCTCCCCCCTCCAAGATTTTTTTCTGGCACCCTCATTCCTTACTTTTTTTTACTCCTTTTTTTACAATAAATTTGTCAATTTCGTCAATTATTGGTACCTTTGTCACATTGGGTCCCTCCAAGATTTTGCTCATTGGTGGCCTTGTCACATTAGGCCTCGCCAGAGATTTTACTTTAGATCCGCCCCTGAATGTTAGGACGGTAAAGGTGCAGTAACATTGACTTGCTACGATTACCGTGCTGACCGATACATGATAAATACTGATTATTAATTTGTAATATTCTCTTAAATGCTTAGTAAGACAGCAATGTAAATGTATTGAAGTCTTGTCCAGTAGAAATATATGTTTTTGCAAATCTTTATTGCATTAACATAACAAGAAAGCCAAATATACTTTTTCTCATGTTACTAAAATCATCTCTAAAATCAATAGAAATCCTTTCAAGGAAAAGCCTAGAGTTGAAACTAGCTGATTTTCTGGAAGGGATAAATTCTTATATAATGCTGATATATTTTTCTCATTCAGTAGGATACCAATCTTCCAGTGAACACAGTATTTTTTACCATACAGCAGAAGAAATTCAAAAAATTAACACTAAGAGGTGAATCATTTCATGTATCTGTCTCATAAATACCAATTATAGACAAGATTTTTCCCGTAAAAATTAATACTGTGCTTCAAATGGTCTAAGTTGTTATGAAACCGTAGTTGGGATATGTAATTTTGCTTTTATAAGCAGACAGATTCTTTGGCTTATTGTGCCAACAAAACTGCTGAGGAGTCAATTGGTCCCTTTCCCCCTACTTATACCAGTGAGGTGAAAGAGGTCAGATATTTGGGTGGAGGTGCAATTTTTAAAATAGTAGCCTACTGGAAGGTGCTTCTAATTTTGTAAAAAAAAATCCTAAATCAACCTTTGTGCTAAGAAAAGCATGATGTCATCTTCTGATGACGACCTGGATGTTCCAACTAAAACTTCTAAGATATCTCTCTGGGTATCCCATTTGAAAAATCACAGAGGAATCACATTTGACACATTTCACATTTGAGGAATCACAGAAAGTATCAGGTGCAATTTCTGCAAAGTGTCTCTAAAGGTTAAGGGAGTCTCTACCACGACATTTATATACCATCTTAAAAGGAAGGATATAATTGACGTGCAAAAAAATAAAGTATATGTGGCTGGTGTAGTAAATAGCAAACCCAAACCAACTCAAAAAAATATATATCAAGTCAGGCTGCTGCCCTAAAGAAAGCTTCCATTAGCAAAGCAAGTGACACAAAGGATAATGAATTAGTGAAATATAGAATAAGAGGAGTAGACATACGACCATTCCTTATTTCTAATCAATCAAAACAAACTTCTCTATGGAAGCTCTGCTACAAAACCCTGTTTAAAGACAAATTGGCACTTTCTGTGTGTGTTAGGCCAGATATGAAACAGCTTATTTAAAATACAACAGGGGGCTTGAAAGCACGATCCTGGGGAACTGTGTATCATCACATAAATGTTGCTGAAAGAAAAAAAAAGTTAAACAGAAGGCTGGTGAAAATGATTCAGACTGCTTTTCTGTTCCTTTTTCTGAAAACCCCGGAAGTGAAGATACTTTTGCGGAAGAATCTGATTAGATTGATGCAGTGTCTAGGGAAGAGGGTGGCGAAAGTAATGGAGAAGAATAGTGGGGAGCTGTGAGTCTGTCAGAAAACGAGGTCGCATAACAGGCTATCCGATGACATGTTGCACAGCTTATCTGGATCCTTCAACATTTGGAAGGTTTTCACTTGGGGGTCGTTGTCTGGTCTTTCAATCTTTGACACCATTACTGTAGAATATATTAAGTAATGTTGCAGAGACTGCAAGAGACGCCACTCCAACTCGCCTTTGTACTGCTGAAGTTCTTGAGGCTATGGTAGAGTCCGATGGGGAAAGCTAATTCCAGTCGTCATCAGGTCTCAAAATCGTAAGACGCTCCTGCAGTGTTAGCAGCTCTGCCGTAAATGCCTTAAGACTTTTGAGGAGAAACTGCTAGTCTATCTTTTAAAGTGCTGTAGGGCACTTTTTCTTCTTCATTCATTTACATAAATACAGTAGTGCAAATTTATAAAAATCCTAGTGACAGGTGCAAAAGTGCAATTTTCTTATATTACACCTTTGAATTATTGACAGATCAAGATTTTCTTAGGGGGGGGGGGAGGATCGGCTAAGAAATAAAATTAGTATTCTTGGATTGTGTGATTATAACTAGTTATAGTCGAGGATGTCACTACCCTTTCTCCTTTGGGAATGGACTATGAAAACAAACCTACATAATCAAAAGCATGTCCACTCGTATTCTTAAAACAAAATTTAAAACAGTAACAATTTCTATGATAGAGCAAGTGCATGCGTTGGAGAAAGTACTTTCTGCCGCAAAGCAACAGAAATTTTAAAAATAAATTGTCAAAAGCTACAATTGTCGTTATATTTGCATCCGTTTCAAAACCTATTCAAGAGAAGAGAATTATTAAAGAAAGTATTACGTAGCAAAGAGTCAAGTTCCTTTGAAATTAAGAATTTGAGAAATTTCACATTACTTATTTACTTAAGAATGAATTTGGTGGAGGGCATAGAACAATATTTTCTAGCGCAAAGCACCGTAAGAATTTCCGAAGTACCCTTAAACCATTAATTTGTCTTTTGAAAAATTTTCACACAAATTGACTCGAAAATAATTAATCTTACAAGGCTGCTTTAAGCTGCAAGGTAACAAACAATTTTTTTGATCGGCAGTAAGAAGTATCATTTTCCCATGCATTTTTCTTCTTTCTTACTTTTGTTTAAGATGACTTCCACACATCAAGATAGAGTACGGGGGGGGGGGGCGAGCAGGGTCGGGAGGGGAAAATTGTCCCCTCCCAAATCAACTATATGCTCTGCTTAAATACTAATGACTTTGAGCTAACTGCGTAAATTTCATACTGAAAATTTTTTTTTTTTTTCAAAATGTATCGAAGTCTCGAATAACTAGTATGTATAATAAACATAAAAGTCTATTTTCGGAACGGGAAAATGGAAGAAAAATAACCATAAAGAAAAGATTATAGCGATATTTATTTGCGCAGACAATTTTTTGCCCCTTTACTAGAAAAACTGCTCTTTTTTGCGGAAAAAATTTGCTGCAATAGTACTACGTTTTCTCAAAAGTGTTACCGCCACAGAAAAGCACTACCCATGGCAAGTGTAGTTTTTAATCAAAAACAGCTGTTTAAACAGCTGTTTTTGATCAAAAACAGCTGTTTTCTGTTTTTGCCAAAAAACAGATCAGGAACAGAAACAGGTCTTCTGTTTTTTGTTGACCAGTTCTGTTTCTGTTCTGTTTTATTCAAGCCCTGTTTATTATTTTTCTGTTTCTTCAGGAAAACAGAACAGTGCCCATGCTTAGTCCAGCATAGATTCCTTTATTCCCCTTTTCAGCACAGATTCCCTTGTTTCCCTTTTCAGCACAGATTCCCTTATGCCAGCTCTGCTTTGACTGCAACCTCTATATTAATCATTTTCTGCTTTGCCGCCCCCCCCCCCCGAAATTTTTGTCCGACTCGTAGAAATGTAACAAAAATAAAGTAAACGTAAAACTAAATTTTAATCATTTACATTTTTTTTGGAACGAAGCACTGAGAGTGATTAGATAATAGTAATGATTTATAAGGATTGGAAAAATAACTGCCGAAAATTTAAGAGAACACATCCCTCACATTTCCCCCATAAGTTACAGATCAGGAACAACTATTTTTAATGCTGGATATTGCTTCAATAGGTTAAGCATTTTGAAACGAACCATTCTGAATTTAACAAATAAACAGTTTGATGTACTCTCTTGGTATTCGAAACTGTAAAGTTGAAAAAATAGATCCACTTCCTACTTTCAGCCAAGGAGCAGAATTAATCCTAACAGGGCCTGGTAACATTTTTTTGCTGATAACCAATATAAAATTGGGATATTTTTCAACTGATCTCCAAGCGGTACTATCCTCGTCAAGGTTATAGCGCGACAGTGAATGTCATGCAACTACATTTTATACAAACACACACTGTCAATACTATTCACAAGGTGAATAAATATCAGTATTTCTGATGAAAGAAACTTCCTGCCGTCTCCGGAAATTTTCGGGAAAATAATTTATGCATATAACAATAAGAATATCCACGTCTTAATTAAATGCTAAAATGGTTTCAACCGCCAACAAAAAACAAAAACGTTAGCGTATACTTGATCGCTATTGTACCAGTTATATATTATTTCACGAACCGAAGAAAAGATTAATGTAGACAGTAGCCAAAATAATAATAATAATAAAAATGCTGGTAAGGTCTTTCCTTCGAAAATCAATCATAAGATCTTCACAAGGCTCTCCAGAAAAAGAAAAGGAAACTTATAAGAGAAAAAACATGGTCTCGAGAGATACATCTTGAATACCAACTATATATTTGAATTTAGCTGCAATAGCAGCCTAGTTGTTAATATCCTAACTATTCATTGAAAAGTGGGAGAAAAAATCTGGCATAAGTAGCTTTCATTCATACTGTTCTTTTAAACAGACGTCTCGAAGATCTCTCCCGCTTCTTAACAATGTTAAGTCTAAAGACTACAAGAAACATTAAAGACTAGAAATTAAATTCGGTTTCTGGTGATACATAACGAAGATGATCTAATGATTTTCATTTCTACAGCATATCTGTATATTATTTTTTACCATTGTTTTTCAGCTAAAAGCTTAATATTTTGTTTGGCATTAGTAGTTCATGCCCCCCCCCCCCCTAGAGTCAAACCGAGGCGTCAAAGATTTTGCGACATGAGCTGGTGTCGCCTAAAGTTTAAGTTAAATGGAGAATTCCTGACGCCAAGCCGTAGAGTGTACATGACAAAATCATACGACAACATTATGACATTGTAATAAAATAGTTTTGTGAAAGCAGAAATACTTTAGACCTTTTATTTTCTCAAATCATGGTTGAAAAAAGACAGCACTAATGAACGTCTCAATCTAGTGATTTTCTATTTCTAGATAATTTTTTTTATTTTTATTTACTGTTATTCTAATTTTTATTAATTTTTTTTACTGTTATTCAATTGCAAAAAAAAGGATCTTTGGCAGCAGACATGTGTTACATACGCAGGAAACGTGTTGATTGTTAAGAATGTTTGCTGAGTTTTTCTAACACACAGAGCCATATTAACGTCAAAGAGCCCATCTTTTCTCAGTTGTTGTTCTTTGGCTTAGGCTCTATGCAAAAATATTCCTAATAAACATTAAAAAAAAAAACACAAATCTCTTTGAATACATACTTCAAGAATTCCAAAAGTGCAATATTAGCAGTGCATAAACAGGGATCATTTATTTATATCAAGCACCCATTTAACGGCCAAAGAAATAACGTTTCAAGCATAATCCGAAGCAGAAGTGAACCAAAAAAACGACTGAGCCACAACATTTTTCTTCTTCATTAAACGACGTGAAATACGACTACTATAGCGAAGTTCGATCCTCTGTAAACCTAGCTTAGGACTCCCAAATATTGAACACTCTCCTGTTACAAATTCAGAGAAACGAACAATTAATTCTAAGATCCAAGACTAAAGTTCAAAGAGAAAATGTCAGTGACAATTTCTCCTACGCCACCCCCACTATTAGAGAAGATATTATATCCTGGAAGGTTTCCACTTTTTCCAGAAAATTAAACAACAACAAAGCAAGTTCAATTACAATCTCAAACAGAGTTAACGGCATTTCTAAGTTAGCGTAAAATTGTACAACTTGATATTCCGAAAAGAAAACTTCACGAAACAAGTACCATGACATTACTGGAAAGCATTTTTAATACTTTGTTCAATCCGAAAAGAAAACTTCACGAAACAAGTACCATGACATTACTGGAAAGCATTTTTAATACTTAGTTCAATCCGAAAAGAAAACTTCACGAAACAAGTACCATGACATTACTGGAAAGCATTTTTAATACTTTGTTCAAACACGGAGGGAATCTTGGAGGGTTCAGCATTACAGAGAACCAAGTTGGGAAGACATGATTTCCGAGATATTTAGTTTAATTTTGGTTTTCTACATTACTATACAAGCTCCAGATTTTGATTGAACAACCTATATAAACCTCAAATACCGATTTCGAAACTAACTTTGAGAAATATGTAGTTAGTACGTTTTGAGAGTCATACTGCTATCTTAAGAATTTTTACTCATTATCATTTCATTATACAGAACCATTATTGAAATACTTTTGATGATATTTAATAGTTTGCAACAGGTGTAGGCCTATATGGTTGAATTTCCGGATTCGGTGAGGACGTTGGAGGGAAAGACCTACCGTGTTAGACCGTCTTTATACACAGATCGGGAATCCTTGGACGTGACTGATTTAAATTAGGTTTAACTCCAGCCTTTACTCGAAATAAAAAACTCATCTATATGCATGAGGTGTCAGGTATTAAAAGAAAAATAGTAACACTTCATGATAAACTGTTATCAAGAGTCACGGAAAAACTAGTATTATACAGCATTTTGATTCAAATATGTGTTCACTCATAGACTTGGTTTATGTATATAACGTTGTTGGTGTTTTTGTGTTGCTTTTCTTCTTTTTAATTGCATTTTTAATAATGTTTGTATAGGGGGGGGGGATCATAACTATATCATTATTATTATAAGCTCCGCTAAGCAATATAAAATAAATTTCTTGCTTTCGGTTATATTTTTGCAAGATTAATAAACGAATATTTATTTTTACTGGTAATGAAGAAGATTTATATGGCTGATTTCCAGTTTCCATTTAACACATTTAAATGATCAGATTCGATTTCCAATGTCTTTGGTTCTTTGAAGTACCGTAATTGGAATAAGAATATACAATGCGCCTTAGTTCTGAAGGCAAATCCTGCCAGCAGAAAACGACCAAGCGACACCACTAAGAGGATTCTGGCTAATTTGCCTCATTGAAAGCACAATTCTCTATAGTCTTAAAAGAAAATTTCTCGAATAAAAAGAAGACTCCTTTGAGCACTTATCTAAAAACCATTTCAATAGCATTTTCTATTAGTGTTTTACATTAATTAGTACTTCCTTCAAAGAAAAAGATTTGATATTATATACTCTACTCTCTTTAAGCAAGCAATGATTATACGATAAAAAAAGGGAAAGAATATGGCACTGAACTTTAACAGTTCCTACCGGCAGCACTGATCCCAGTTTCATGACCATTCAGCCAGAGAGTGCAATGAGAGGCTGAGGGTCAGCCATCCTGTGCTTTTACCCTCCCTTTCTGTATATCTTCCCTAAATTTCTCCAGGTGCCCATTTAGAGCTGGCTCGACTTTGGCTAAACTTACAGAGTCACGCCACTGACCCCCATTCCAAATGAAATAACCCGTGACCCCAGGAATGGAACCTCTGTCCCCATGGACAATGGATTTCAAGTCTAGCGCACCAACTACTCAGCTAGGACATTATAATTGTATATACATATATCTCGAAAACAGCTCAAAATTTTATACTGAAAATTAACACCCTAACATTTTCGGACATAAAAAAAAACGATCCAGATAGGTCACGACTTTGGAAAAACTCGTTTAGAGCCTTAATTTGGAAAATATGTTTTTTTCATATAAATGACGCTGCATTCATATACATTCATAAAGCATCTTTCAAATGCACAACGCAATTTACGAATTAAAAAACACCGCCGTCGCAATGTTTGACAACAACATTTTTTTTTTTTTTTTTTTTTTTTTTTTTTTTTTCCATAAAATTGCCTATTTTAAAGCAATGGTGAATTTCAAGTTTTAATCAAATTCAAAGAGAAACTAAGCACAAGTTCAAGATTAACAACAGGCAAGGTCGTATCAAGAGGGGGAGGGGAGCTTAGGAAGTCCACCCAATGCCAAATAATCATCTGACTCGTAGAAACGTAATAAAATGCATACAAAAGTGTTATTTTAAAGTTTTTTTTACGATTTAGATAGGTCGCGACTTTGAGGGAAGGGAAAATCTTAGTTTTTTTTTCGCAGGGTAATAGTATTGAACCCGTGATGACATCTTACAGAATTCCAATTAAAAATGAAGATTTATTCTTCAAAGCTATCAATAACCGTAATATTTTTAGTTTCAAAGCAACAAGAGAAGTTTACCAGAAAAAAATCAAGCAACAGCGAGAATCATAATTATACAAGCCTGTCGCGTACCGATTCCCGTCTCTTGCGATCGCTTCCCCTGAGAATATAAAGCATGCAAAAGTTATGATTCTACAAAGGATAGACAAGGAGAAGGAATTAAATTAACACCAAAATTCATTAATTCAATAGAAATTGCTTATTTTCACCCCGTGACTTAAAAATAAAGAATTACACGATAATTACGCTTATAAATAATTTAGATATTTCACAGGGCATGTGCAATCGAATTTCCTAATAATTTTAGAGGAAAGGATAAAAGAAATTTGTGTTTAATCGATATCCATAACATTCAAGAAATTTCATGTCCTACTTACATCCATCCAAAATAGTACTATGCACAACCAGTGGTACATATGCCCCACTTTGGAAACCGTTGGTCTCGTCTAACTATTCATGTAGAGCAAAATCTCTGATCCCTTTTAACCCGACAGTAAATTACCACCTATTACTTCATAACTAAATTCTATAGGGACTATAATAGTTTTGTTTTCTTTTATCCTATTATAAATCGCAATTGTTTTATTTTCTGGTAAAAAAAAAATTGGCAAAAGAAACGGCCCAAAACAGATTTTCCAATTATATCCAAAACACTTTCCTTTCTCTCAGGTCCGACATCATACTCACACAATTTAGCATTAAACATCACACTTCAGACATGCAATTTTGCCATTTCTGAGAACCCCAAGATTTACTTTTGGCATGCTGAATTCGAAAAAAAAACCGAAGCAATTCTCATACGACGGTGTACATAACAAATATATAGTTAATTCAATTGAAACTTATTTTTACCTTTTTCCCGATAGCTTAACCTAGTTTCGAAAAAAGATTCTTATTTATCTCCGCTAGAAACAGAATAAAGATTTTGGTAAAACGCTTCGAAGGAAGTGCTTGATATAAATTTTTATTGCATTTAAAAAAGGACATAAATCAATGTCGGAAGCAAACTCCCATGTTCAATCTCAGCCATGATCCTAATTTATCTTGAAACTTCGTCCAATTATTTTTACTTATTTATCTTTTATCACGGGAGCATTAAATCGCATTTAATAGCATTAAATCGCAACAAGTTTTTGTTTTGTGAATTTTGGGTTATAAAATAAAAAAAAAATAAAAATCTATATACTGGAAAATACTATTATTTGGTTCAGAGGCCACGATAAATCTTTATCCAAATTAAATAAAAAAAACAAGTTTTTTTTAACTGAAAGTAAGGAACGACGTTAAAACTTAAAACGAACAGAAATTATTCCGTATATGAAGGGGGCTGTCCCCTCCTCAACGCCTCGCTCTTTACGCTAAAGTTTTTTTATTGTTTAAAAAAATAGAGTTGTGAGAAAGTCAAACTTTAGCGTAAAGAGCGAGGCGTTGAGGAGGGGACAGCCCCTTTCATATACGAAATAATGTCTTTTCATTTTAAGCTTTAACGTCGTTCCTTACTTTCATTTAAAAAAAATTGTTTTTTTTATTTAATTTTTGAACGTTTTCGAATTAATGAAGAGTTTGATATTGGATCACCGTACATGAATAATTAAAACAAAATTTGCATATTATATTTTGTTAAATGGCTTTCTCGAAACTAGTTTGATTTTATTTACTAACGTTTTTATTAGTAATAAATATACGTAACTTAGAACTAACTTACGTAACGAGTTTCTATATTCATAAATTTTTAACACGTATATTAGGGGGTTCGCCCCCTAGTCAATACCCTGCTCTTTAAACTATAGTTCAAATTTGTTTTCCAGTTCTTTAAAAATGACCTCTTAATCACAATCAGTTGATCAGTTGAAAAACTTTTTTTTTATTTATTTAATTCCTGATCTTTTTCTTTAATAATGCTGGGAAATCCGGCGCCCCCTTCATAGCAATGTCCCTTCCCCCATGAAAACTTCCTTCATGGACAGATCCTTCCATATCTCCCCCGCCCCGCACCGTACCCCACCTCCCCCACCAAAACAACTCTTAAAAATAAAGTATAAAAAAAAAAAAAAAAAAAAAACATGTAAAATATATAAAATTTAATAAAAAAAATAAAAAAACCTGGGGAAGTTGTTGGATCAAGTCATCCTAAAAGACATTTTATCATATTTTCGACCATGCTGAACAAAATGGCTATCTCAAAATTTTTATCGGGTGACTTTGAAAAAAAAAATGAGCGTGGGAGGGGGCCTAGTTGCCCTCCATTTTTTTGGTCACTTAAAAAAGGCACTAGAACTTTTAATTTCCGTTCCAATGAACCTTCCCACGATATTCTAGGACCACTGGGTCGATACGATCACCCCTGGGGAAAAAAAAACAAAACAAACAAACAAACAAACAAACAAATAAACACGCATCTGTGATCTTTCTTCTGGCAAAAAATGCAAAATTCCACATTTTTGTAGATAAGAGCTTGAAAACTTTATATTAGGGTTCTCTGATACGCTCAATATGATGGTGTGATTTTCATTCAAGTTCTATAACTTTTAGGGGGTCTTTCCCCCTTTTTTTGAAAATAAGCCAAATTCTCCAAGGCGCATAACTTTTGATGGGTAGAACAAAACTTGATGAAATTTATATATTTGAAATCAGCATTGAAATCTGATTCTTTTGATATATCTATTGGTATCAAAAACCTGTTTTCTAGAGTTTCGGTTACCATTGAGCCGGGTCGCTCCTTACTTACAGTTCGTTACTACGAACTATTTGATAGAGAACAAAACGACGAAAATATTTGAACATCAGCCACATACCACATCCTACGACATTGCAATACAAATTATTTGAAAAAAGTTTTCGACACACAAAATTTCAAATTGATAGTTCCCCCTCTCTATAGCACTTATATAATTCAAGCATAAAATGCGAAGTTACAAATTGAATTACCTAAAAAAGCCAAAATAGCCTTTTGTTTTATCTTTTTTTTCTTCTGAATTTTTTTTCTTACGAATTTAATGATAAATAGTAAAAAAAAGATAAAAATAAAACCGACCATATGAATATTTGATCTTTGGTCTCATAAACATACGTTTTTAAACAAATACTAATACACCTAGGCCACGGTTTATTTCTCAAAAAGAAAATACTGGTTATTTTCCTAAATAAAATATTTTCAACTGTATTTTCTTTCTTTTTCACATTTGTTTAAATAAAAACAGGTTATATTATAAACATTCCAAGACATCATTGCCCACGCTCTATTTTGAGTTTGCGTTCACAAGAGACAATCAAATGGGTCGGGAGTAAATCCACTTACTCTCCTCGGTAGAAGCTTTCCGACTACTTACTAAGCGGATTGGAATTTCAAAAGGCATCATGCTCCTTAAGCCCTTTGAGGCCAAAGTTGACTCCTTTTCTGAAGGCTACCCCAGCCTGGAGGGGGGAGGTCCTTTTCAAGTCTTTTCCCTAAATAAGGTTTTTGAGACAGTATTTAGTTTATGTATACATGACTCATAGCCTTAAACAGGTCACACCTGTCGCCACCGCGCTGCCTTAATGTGGACTTACAGAATTTCTTCTGACAATTCCCTTTCAATTGAGGGGAAAACATTTGAATAGATCGATTCGACCTTACTACTAGCTAAATATACAGAAGTAGAAGCTAGTGCTGCTGAAGTGGGGCGGATGGTGGAATGACAGTTATCCCCACTCTAGCCTGATAACTAAATATGTTATCTAAGCCTAAAAAAATCAGAATCTAAAAAAGCGTAAAAAAATCTTAAGTTTCAAGATAAAAAAAGTCAAAATTTGAACGGGCGTTTCCAGCACCACATTGACTGAAGACAAGTTTGTTTCTCAATATCTAAAGAAGTAGTCTTGTTCCAGTTCCTCCAAGAGGCAAACAGCAAACACACAAAAGACGATAATGTAAGTGAGCCTTTTTCGTTTGTGTTGAAGAAAGGGATTACGTATTGGATAATTACGTGCACATCTTAGGGGGGGGGGGAGCAGGCAACAAACCGTACATTCCACCGACATATTGAAATAGGAATACTGGGTAAAATGTTCAAAAAAATCCCTAAATACAAGCGTCAAAAATTGTTTAGTAAGCTACTGAATAAATTTAACTTTTTATAGTTCTTGGTATTTAAAAAATAACATCCCCAGGCGATCTTTTTTCTTCGAAGCAAAGATTCCACCACCAATAGAGCTGAGGAAAAAAACAGCTGAGGAGGAAAAGAAGCAGTTGTGAACTTTCAACAATAGATATTTAATATTAGGCTTCCGATAAATAGTTAATCCTGAAATCATAAAGCATCATCATTCCCATGGCAGTTCGAATAAAAACAAACAGATATCGTCTAACGAACCTTCAGCTTACATTTATACCAGCACATATGAGGTCTCCGAACTCCCTGAAATCTGTCAGAATACGCCCCCACTCAAAAGATAAATCTTCTGAACTCGCCCACTTTGCCCCTAAATACTTTTATGCACTATTTCTCGCAGTAAATTCTTTACTGCAACCCGGAGCTGAGTTACAGTCTAGATTCGCCACCTAGATTATTCAAGTTATTTTTATAAACAACAAGTTTCATTTGTGTGCATTGAAACTTCTATTTACTATGAGGTAGATCTGAATTCATCAATTGACCCGAAACTAGGTACGCCAGTAAGATCATATATATATATATATATATATATATATATATATATATATATATATATATATATATATATATATATATATATATATATATATATATATATATATATTTTGACAAACACTGTTGTCAAGAATATTTGTACTCATTTCAGAAAAACATTCACGGTTTTGGTTTTGGCATTAAAATTTACAGGGAAGTTGTCCAGCAAGCATTTTACAATCTTCAAATAGCTTTAAAAGCAAGTTTTTCATAATACACTAAAATCTACATAATTTTCCTACACCGGGATGACAGTTTTCATGGTATTGACAACCCTAAGTCTCTAATTATCAGGAAGATAGCGAAAAATTAGACGAAAAACAAAAGAAAAACAACACATAGCTGATTAATTTAATTAAAAGTCTTAAAATCCTCTTTCGGTTCCTTAAATGTTTCTTGATTGCTACTGCTTAAAGATATATGCCAAGCCCCAGTGGGACGTGAAAGGTAATCAATCATAAATATTTGGCGCTAATAATATTCATACATAAAATTAAATTTGTAAATTTAATAGCGTCATAAATAAAATCCTATAATAAAATATGTCCCAGCAATATGGAGTAATTAAATCCCCAAAGCGGTATCTCTTGGTGTATCGCTGCAACAGAGCTGTACTTGGCGTGTAGCAGGGCTGTAATTTTTTGTCCTTAAGTACTCTATCATACCATTCGACTAATATCTATAAATTTACATTAGTATCAGTAAATTTCATTTTGAGATAAACAAAACCGTATTGTAACATGAAAATTACAGAACCCCTGATACCATAAAAATAAAATAAAAAATACAAGCAAGTTCTTATGTCTAAAAAAGTATCTTAATTATTTATGAAAATAATATAATCCTAGCTCTGTGTTACTGATCAATTAGCGGAATTAAGGTCTCAATTAACGGAAAATACACAGAGTTTAAAATCTGAAGGTTTAGTAGAAACTTTTTCAGGCACTGACCTAAATATAAGTTTCCGTTGATTTTCTTTCCAATGTAATTCAAATTTTATCTCAATTAATGTAAAAAGATCTAATTTTTCCGTGTTTTTTAATACGCCTTAAATTAACTTTTCCGCACCTAAGATCACAAAACTAAATTAGAAAATGTCTTAAAAAGGGGGGGGGTAGATTCTTTCTTACGTGAATATATTTTGAGAGGTAAAACAAAAGTTAATAAAGCGTACGCATTTTAAATCAGCGTAAACAAAAATCACTGTCCGGAAAAACAAAAGCAAAAACGAATTAACTGGGTTTCTCGTCAAACGATGGAACTTGATGTCTATACAGTGCTTACACTATCCACCAAAATCTGTCTCCCAGAAAAAAAAAGTTCCCCGAAATCTCCCCTAAAATCACCTTTCGCCCAATTCAGAGAGAATAACGAACGCATCTCTTCAAAAATCATTTTATTTTGATCCAACTTGAATTGGAAAAGTCTGAAATGAATTGTAGCAATAGCAAAGGAGTTTTCTCTGAACACATGTTGAACCTTGGTTACTGACTCTTCTTTCTAATAAATATATATTTGTTAAGCTAATAAGGATAAAGATGCCTGTACAGAGCCAATTACCAGGAAAGGTCAATATAATTGCAGCATACTTTTAACCTTAGTCATTTCTCAGATATTGCAGATAAGCCCTTTCGACGACCTAGACTGACGCTTAGACTTTCTTGATGCATTTCAACAGCAGTAATACTAGAACTAGCAGTCACAGTGGCAACTAGGCGGAGTTACAATAGCAAGTAGTCACAATAGTAGATACAAGTGGCCGTAGCCGCGGTCACAAGCAGTCCCCTTTGCATTTGCTAGCAGACCCAGTTGCAGTTGCAAGTAGACTCAGTCTCTGTCACAAGCAGTTGCTATCATTGTCACAACAGCAGACGCAAGTAGTTGCAGTCACAGCCAAAATCGCAGTCACAGTCGCAAGTAATTGGGCGGAAGTAATCCCAGTCACACCCTCATGTAGTCGCACTCGCAAGTAGTCACAGTTACAAGTATTCATAGTCACAGTCGCAAATAGTCGCCATTGCAGAATACACATAAGTCTTTTTTTTGTTTAGTTTAACATCCCCTCAATATTCCCTTAAGTTTCACTTTAATATCCTTATCCTTTTCAGACCAATCCAGGATCAAACATTCCTCTTTTCCCAACAATAAATCCTACATGAAAACAATTGTCAAAATGGCATAACTTACAAATCTTGCCCGGGGGCTGTGGGGGTCATAAAATCGCCAGAGGCATAGCAATTGGACCTTTTGAACAAAATAGCAGTTTCAGAATTTGATCAATGTTGAGGTGGGAGGAGGCAAAGAAGAAGGCTGGTTGCCCTCCAATCGCTTTTGATTCTTTGCAGTTGACTCTTAAAAAGGGCACTAGAACATCCAATTTCTCACTGAATGAGTCCCCTCCGAAGTCTCTAAGATCACCCTTTCCATATGAAGTGTCATATGGCTCTTTACTGTAGACAACGCTAAAGCGTTTCCTCTGATTGA
Source organism: Artemia sp. Qi Xiang Cuo (assembly GCF_049724085.1). Lineage (NCBI taxonomy): Eukaryota > Metazoa > Arthropoda > Branchiopoda > Anostraca > Artemiidae > Artemia > Artemia sp. Qi Xiang Cuo. The sequence continues at coordinate 83,573,159 of NC_142794.1, forward strand.
GAATTTTCCACCTGTAATATCAAATAGAAACATACCCATCGGAATTCAATATATTTTCTGTTGTTCGTCTGTTTAGTTTTTTGCTAGTTATACAGATTACTTCAGACTTTAAAAAACAATTTAGGCTTTTCTTACATCATGTTTTCTCCTTCTGTAATATCAAGAAGGCATGTATTTAAGATAAAAATTTACTATGAGCTGCCTATTTTTGATATCTCTTAGCCATCCTGTTCTTTTACAAACCATATCCCCCACCCCAAATGAAATTTCGACACTGCGTGCATTAGCTGAACCAGTAGATATAATTTAAGCACTAAAAATGAACGAGAACAAATGGTTGATTACCTGTTGCAGAATCCTGCATTGACATCCTAAGCGCGTATTCGAGTTGTTCTTCCTCGGTCATTGATGCAAAGTTTGGTTCAGGTCTTGCTTGAACAGCTACCACAGGAGCTGGCTTTCCCTCTGTAGTTTCTTTAAGATAAAAAGAAAAGTAATAAAACAGAAGAATGATGAAAAACATTGGATGTGCACTTAGAAGCAGAAAAACGTAAACGAACACTCTAACCAACTAAGCCAAGATACAGTAATCTTATAAGGCAATTTATGCCCTATTTTGTTCCTCGTACAGATTCATATAGAAAGGCGATGTATTCTGATCAGTGGTTCAACCGAAAGCGTTGACATTTAAGTACCATTTACTACTTTAAGTTTTCTCAAATTTGCAACAGTAATTAGAGGGGCGATCAGAGGTAGCACAATAGCGCTGCCTATGTAAAGAGCGATGTGGGCACACCATTATTTATTCTTTTTTTTCTTCAACAAGGCACTTTAGACTGAAGGGGTTGTCGAAGAAACTTTAAAAGAGACTCATTCAATGGAAATTGGAAAATCTAATGCCCATTTTAGGAGCCCGCCTTCAATACACCATTTCCTCCAAAGACATCCGATCAAAAACTTGAGATAGTAATTTTTTTCAGCATAGTTGAAAGATGATAAAATGCCTTCGCGAATGACAGGCCCCCACCACAATCCTTGGGGCAAGGGCTGTAAGCTATGCAATTCTTCAATTGTTTACATATAGTGTTTGAAATGGGGAAAGGGGGCATGTTCGACCTTTGGTGCCCAAAAAAGCCAAAGGCATTCAGGTGAAGCTTTCAGAAATTGCTAAGGAGAGTATTAAACTAAATCAAAAAACAGTTTGCGTTTGCAGGTTGTCAAAAGAACATATCTCAGGAATGACTTATTGGAACTTCAATTGAAGTTCCAAGTTGGGAATTGGGAGTTATCAATTGACCAAACAGCAAATAGAGCAAATAGTGTAAGGGTATCCAGGTTGTCAAATACTATAAACAAAATGTCTTAGGAACAAAATAGGATATTACGTTTTATTTTTCAGGAAAAGTTGAGAGGTGTAAAACTAAATCAAAGACACTATGTGTATCCAGATTGTCAAGAGGGCGTTGTTGACAAATTCTGTCCAACATATAAATAGTAATCCTAAATCTGGATTCTTCTGGAGAAAAACAAACAAATCAAAATATTCTTTTCTTAACCAATGAAAAAGCCTATATCAGTTAAAAACAAACAGAAATTAATTTAAAAAAATAACACAAAAGAATTTTTTCAAAAAAAAATAAAGAGCTATATTAAGCCAAAGATGAGCAGAAATGAAGTCAAATAATTTTTCAAGCGTGAAACTGCCATAAATCAACATAAACAAATAAATGATACCCCAGAAACTAACAGAAACTGCAATAAACATCCAGGTCAGTCTCACAACGAGCAAAAAGAGCTAAAAAAAGAAGTTTTTTTAAAGACCATTAAAGAGCCAAATTGAAACTTAAAACGAGGAGAAATAAAGCCCAGTAGCACTCCAAACTTACACACCAGAAATTATTATCAAGGGTAAATGAAACCCAAAACGAACAGAGATTAAAATTAATAATCGCTAAAAAATAATAAAAAATAATAAAATAAATATTTCAAACATTTATTATAAGGGGGAACGAAATACCAAATATTAATCATAGGACCATCATTTCCAAGGCAATTTATTTGAAAAACTAGTTCTTACAGAGACATTATAGGCACGGGGCACCTTGGCAGGGGGCCTAGGTCGGCAATACTCTCCGGGAAACAAGAAGATATTAATCGATGTGAAATATTGAAAAAAATGAACAGTATTCCTGTATAAATCTAGGCGAAAACAAAGCTCCAAGTAGCGCTTGCGATCTCCCCCCATGAAATTTCCTGAGGTCCCTCAAAATACCCCCCCCCCCGGGCTGAATCTTCATTTTGTGCCAGTAAGTGCGTGAATGTGATCTTCTTTGTTGCATAAAAAAATACCTACGGCAATAAGAAGCGCTATCCCCCCATAGTACCCACCTTCGGGCGTGGCCCAAATATATTCCCGAGAACGTAGGAGGATTTAAGATTCATCCTTACCCCCGCCCCCCCCCCAAAAAAAAACAAGCTCTATTATTAATCTGAAGTTCTCTATGAGAGGTAGGAAATTTGGGCATAACAACATACTTTTTGAGGCTTCCAACACATTCCCCACTTAAGCAGACATCAGCCAGCCTTCTTCCATAACGACTGATGCGCAATTATACCTCACTGTAAATAATTTTATTAAGTTCCAAATCAATAAACTTAGTTTAAAAAAAGCTTTGAAAGAAATGTATATATTAACAGTTTACATTCTATGGACTTCTTGTACCTTCAGGCACGAATTCGCCCTTGAACGGCATTACTGCTATTGAAACCGAAAAGCTTAATATCATGCTTTTCAATAATTTTTAAATCAATTGGCTATCCCAGAACTTTTACTCGATGGCTTTTTGGCATTCTTTAGGCCTAAATTGTCACATCGTAACCTAAAATGCAAGAAAACGCCACTTCGCTGTGGTACTCAATTTTTTTGCTACCCAAGAAGAACACCCGAACTTCTGATTTAATCTGTAATGAGCCCATTCTTGAAGTTCTAGGACTATTGGCTCTATACTATCACCTTTGGAAAAACAAAAACCGTAAATACGCATGCTCGATCAACCTTCTTGGAAATAAACAAACAAAATACCGCATTTTTTAAAATAGGGGAATTAAAGTATAAATCTGATAACTATGGCTAAGTTTCGTATATTATTAAAATTACGGCTACTCTCCTGTCTTTTATGAAGTAATTAGACCCCAGCATGGGCTGAGATAAGAAATTTAATGAACACCTTTGGTTCATTAAATGAGCCAAAATTATCATTAAATGAGTAATCCTATTTGGTTTTGGCCCTGACAATACAATATCAGTTCAAACCAGGAAGTCGACAAAAGGATTTGTTTCAAGTTCAAGAGAATTTCTCTCTTTTTCTCATGTTTTTTTTTTTTTTTTTTTTTTTTTTTTTTTTTTTTTTTACGAAAAACTTACTGACCAATAAATAGCACAATTTAAATAAAAAAAAAGTTATTTAACAAGCATTTACTTACGTAATCATCATTATTCTGATTAACAAATCAATTGCAATACTATTTTATTAAGAAAATGTAATTCCATATTTTTCAAAATTTTTAGTGCCCTAGTCGATGGGGAGAGGATTTTTTCCCTCAAAATATGATGGATTTCGTAGAAATTGTTTCTACACATAGCTCCTTTAAAACATGATCTTGGCTTAACTCTGACGATTATAAGTTTTGAGTTTCTTCGACAGGTTTTGCAAATAAAGGAAGAGGCTACTCTATAAATTGTCGTTTCGAAATGTATCTCAGGGAAGAAGACAATGAAATTACATGCACAATCTAATATTTTTATAAAAATCAAAGAAGATTTTTTTTTATTATTTTTCGTCTATAAATTAATTTGAACTAGAATTTCTCTTCATCATAATTGTTTTGTTTTTTTTTATCTGCAAATTTGACCATGTTGGAAAGAAAGAGAAACACAGTTATAAGAAATATTTTGACTTAAAAAAAAATTAGTTTTTTATACTTTCTTTAAAAAAAACATCTCTTTTACTGAGAAACAACGTTTAAACACAACTAATTGGTAAAGGTACTTACCAAAGGTACCTGAAAAAATTAAAAGATTAAAATTGTAAAAGAATAAAACCAAAAGAATTACCAATAGAAAAAAAAGAAAAAATAAGAGAGTGCAACCAAAAGAAGGACCACTACAAAAAACTGAAAAAATACTTACATGATTAAAATTGCTCTAGATCTTACTACATTTTCCTGATAGGTAAAATTTACTTAAATACAACAAACTACAACGACTAGATCTGCAATTACTATATGTTGCTATATGCGCTATATGTTGAGCAAGGCCGTATCCAGGGGGTAGGGGTTTGGACCCCCCCCTCCCCCCTATGTTTCTCCGACTCACAAAAATATAAAAAAATGAACAAAAACGAATTTTTGATACGTTTTTTTTAAAAAAAATTTGTAACACTGCCACTTCACGTTTAATTCCTGCTTTAACATAGTCCAGGCATTTTGTCTAGGAGGCTGCAACTTGATGGCAGCCTGCCACTTTAAATTTTGTCGCTTAAGATTTTGATTGTAAAAAGTGGGTCATTTGGTTTTCCTAACTGACACGCGCTTAAGGAACAATATGATTGGCTAAAGACAATACGACCAAATTCTGTTTCCTCTTTGATTGAACTTTGACCAAAAAATGTGTCCACTACTGGTTTCAACTTGAGAATTTTAATCACAAATGATGTGTTCCACAGATCCTGAACTTAGCCGGTGTTTTTTAGAAGAAGAAAATAGCTTTAGAAAAAGGAAAATCAACTCAACTAAGAAAGTTTCCTCTTTATAGAAGTTTTCCCCCTTTCTAGAAGTTTTAAACCTTCATGGAAGTTTTCTAAAATTTTAGTCATTCTTTTAGCATAGAATTTCATCGTCTTACAATAAACTAAAAAATAATTTTGTTACTCGATTCTCCTTTTTGAAGGTTAACTGGCGCTTTCGATTAAAAATTGGAATCAATAGAAACTAAGGAAAGGTCAATTATGTGCCCTCATTCACTGCTGTTGTCAAGCAAATATTTGCAAACCCTATATTTGCAAAGAAGAAGTTTATCTTGAAATACCACTTCCAAGAATTCCACGACAATTATATGCCAAAACAATGATATTTTATAGTCAAATTTACATAGTTTCATATCCATTTTTGTAACATTATATCAACATGGATATAAGAAGCTCTAATTGACATTCAGGATACTCTAAGCCATAAAAACAGCTAACAATGTAGTGGAACCCCTGAGTGTTTTTTATGGTCACATTCACATAAGAAAAAATTACCAAATGCTCTTAAGGCCAAGCATTAAACTATTGCGAAACGTTTGCAAAGTTTAATGGTAGTTTTAATAAGGCTCTTTGTCACCGGGTTTTTGATACAATTGACAGCTGTTCAGTCCTTATCTCGCCATGTTCTATACCATTACGTATTGTTGTCGCAAACCACACGTTTATGGCTTAACGGAGTTCAACAGAGCATTTACAATGTTTTAACAATCTTACAATTACGCTTGTAGTTATACTTATACATATTTATATTAGCCAGAGTATGCAACATGATAACTGTTTCAAAATAATTTTGAAAAATGTTTGAATAGATGTTTTAATCATACCTTATTTCCACAAATACGTATTTAAGAGAAAGCAACTAGCAACTTTTAATAATTGCTATTGTATAAAAAACCAAACAGGAATTTTTCGATAATGATGGAAGCTGAAAAGAAATTGTCGCTCATTTCTGTTCCGGGGGCGTAGGAGTGTAGGGCAGTACCAGATGTCCTTCCATTGCTGTAATTAGCGCTTAGCGGTCGTTTTTCTGGTCCTCATCCACAAAAGCCAAAACCAAACAGTTCAGAATCCGTTATAAAACCGGGGACTCCAAGGTCACCTTCAACTTGAGCACCATATTCAAACATTAACTCTTCACAGTTAGGTAGAAATCACTACCCAAAAGCTTAGTTCTCGTAAAGCGCTAATATTGCTTTGCCTAGCGAAAATTACTTCGCCAAGCCAGAAAAAGGCCTTCCGAAGCGAAAAAAATTGCTTCACCATGCTCCAACTTGTAGTTGAAAAAATGTTTGCAGCGAGGCGATATTTAAAAAAAGATAATGGACGTTGAAAAATTCGTAAGAAGTATTAGATCATTTCCCGCATTGAATGATATAGGCTGCAAAGAATACAAGGACCTGGGAATAAAAGAAAATGGATGTAAGGAGGTGGCAAAAACACTTCAAGAATCAGCTAAACATGTGTTTCCTATTTCTTCAATCTTTATATATATATATATATAAATCTTTATATGTATATATATATAAAATATATATATATATATATATATATATATATATATATATATATATATATATATATATATATACAGGGATCGGCCGCAACGAGGGGCCCGAAAAAAGTGACTCTAGTTACTTGAGGACACTAAAAAAGTGACAAAAAGTGACTGATCAGAAGCCGTCAGTCAGATGGATTACAAGGATCAAAATTACTACCGTAAGATCATCACAGGCCTATGAGAGCCCGAGAACTTACGGACGGAAAGGCTGAAATCCTTATTTTTTTTTCTTCAACTGATTTTATTTACTTATACAAACGATAACTTCGGTAAATGTACGACTTCGATTATGGCACTAGGAACGAAAACTGATTTATTGAAAAACAAGCGTCCACCACGACTAGGTATAAGCAATCACTGGATATTATGTCATCACTTCTTTGACTTTTTCGAAAGGCGATCAATTAGTTCAGATTTCCTCTTCGGAACAAGTACTCCAACCGATTCAGCATAATCTACCCTTTCCCTTTCTTCGGAGCAAGCTTTTAATGCTGCTTCCAGCATACTTTGAACAAGACCAATGTTCAGGAAGTCCTTCTCTTCCACAGCTTTTTTCAACCGTTCCCCTGCCTCTCTCAGAAGGGTAACGCCTATTTCCTTCTGCTTAACCATCTCTTTTTTTTCGTACAATATCTGACTCTACGGCCGCTATTTTCTGCTTCTTCCGCGCCATCTCCTGGATTTCTTGTTCAGCATCTTTCTTCTCAGATTAAAGCTTCTCTCTCTCTGATTCTTCCTGTCTTCGTTCAATAAGGAACAGTTCATAGCTGGCTATAGCTGATCTAGCCAGAAAAAGCAGCTTCTTTGTGATCAGCACACGATCTGGTCTGTTTTCATAGTCGCGGAGTGCATTCGCAGCAAAAGCCTTAGCATTCAGTGTCCGTTCTTCTGTACACGCTTGAAGGATAGTCATCAGCACAGCTGACCGAGAAAATCCTCTCTCTACGCCTGTACTTCCATGACGGAGCGACAGAGCTGCCCAGACGATGCAACGTAAGGTCTGATATTTAGTTTCACCAGATGGCGTCTTCAGTTCCAGGAACTTTTGCCTATAGCTGTCGATTCGAGTACTCTCCGTGGGTGGCGGCACAGGATCTGACTGTAATAACAATTCTCCCTGGACTTACTCGATGTCCGTCTCAAATGGAAGTTCTCTCGCAATGTGGAAGATATCACTGCAACTCGTTCTTTGGCAATCTGGACTGGGAGGGCTTAGGCAGGCAAGGCTTCGGAAAAACTCGTTGTTCACAGGGTATTTTGTCAGCAGGTACTGTACAGCAGCTTTGATATGCTTTCTAATTCTCAGGAAAAAAATTTCCTGTCTTTCAGAATAACGAATCCAATCTAAGAATCCAGGGCAGCCAGGACCCTTTCATTACATAAGAGTTGCTGTAGGTAAACATCTGCAATACTAACTAAGCCTTCAAAACCACCGAGGATCCGGAGATTGACATCATTAGCCGGCACAATCTGCCCCAAAAGAACTGTGCATAACCGGCTCAGCTCAAAGTATACCACATGAATTAACGACTCCTGTCGTTGAAATACACCGGTAAAAGCGGTGAAAGTTGCCGCAGAGCTTACAATAAAGTCAATTTCAGCTTTCATTGTTTGCTTTTCTAGCCATTTTACAGTTTTCAAATATTTTGCATTTGACATCGGGTACTGCAGACAATTTTTGTTAGGCACGAATTCTAGGAAATATTCTATCAATGCAGGCCACTGTTCCACCAAGCGGCTTGCTGCTTCCCCTATGGTGAGCCATCTCGTGGGGACGTGCTTCATAAACTTACGCTGAGGAACTTTCCGCTGGCACTGATTGAAATCGTCAGAACGAGCTGCCCATCCCGCAAAAAAGTGATAACAGCGATGATCATATCAGAGCACTCCTCACTAAGTTCTTGCAGCCCTTTCAAGAATGCATTATGCACTGCATGAATGTTGCAGGTTTCCCTATTCAATAGGCCTTTTGAAAACCCTTTTGAATACCTTTTTTTCTTTTCTGAGTCTACGATGGGCCACACTTTCTTATTGACAGCTGGGCCATCACTTGCAAGCATAAGCAATCTCTCAAGTGAAAGTTCTTCATCTTCAACACTCTGCAGGATTTTCTTACTCAGATCTTCACTGGTTGCATGTCCCACATGATATGTCCGAAGATGTCGACTAGCCACTTGTTTCCGCTCTTTTCACCAGTATCGAACTCTGATTTGGAGCTCCTCTACCCCCCCTCCCCCATTGTTCGTTGTTTCATCATATTTCAGCACAGTCAGATTTCTGGATGTCTTTAACTAAAATTCCTCAAAAGTCCGGATAAATAGCGTCCGTCAACAAGTATGTCATTTTTTTTAGCCTTTAACTTCAAGCCTTCTGGTACAACATCAGGGAAAATTGTTCGGAACACCTCGGAAATATGATCACATGAAGCTGCAGCAAAAGAACTAGCAATAGTCTTTAAAACCCAAACTATCTTCGCCCTTGACGCTGCATCCTGCTCGCGGAGCATTTCCAGATTCTTTTATGGTATGCTATTGTCACTCTGTGAGTTTGGGTGGTTTCCGGTTGGAGCTGATGCAGCGAGTCTCAACTGACGCTGGTTTAACATGACAGAAGCATTATTTTTGTCATCTTGTGCGGCTGCATGTTGAAGAAGGGCCTGGAACCCTTTCTGGCAGCTGAGTGTCTTTTTACAAACTTTACAATAGAACGAGCTGTCACTCCCTTTTGTGCACCACTCTTTCACTTTATGCCCAGCACCGTCTTCCCTACTGAGCCAGCTCTCCAATAATTTTGTCTTGCCCATTATTTTACAGTGACCTGAAACAAGAATGGGTTTTAGGACGGAATACGAAAACATATAAAGCTAATACAAATACAAACTGACAAAACCAATGAAAACACGAATTTAATCTTACATTTTGACGATCTCAGACCTGTGGGCATGCATGCCTTTAACAGGAAATGGTCTAAAATCAAAGAAACTGGCTAACACTGAAAACATACAGAAGGAATGTCGGCCTAACTGTCCATTTGCTAAGCAACCAGGCAAGAAAGGATGCCAAGTAAACAACGGTCCTAAAAAGAACCATATGCAGTTATGGTACGGTAGAACTAATTCAATCTATCATCTTATCTGCAAAAGTCTAGATCTTAACATACACACACTAACCACGTCTATCACAGCCATATACATTGTGCGTCTTGAAATACAGTCCAAACTATCAAAAAAGGCTTACCTTTTTTTTGAATTATGCCACAGTCGAGAGTCAACTATTACATACTGTTTCACCAAAAAAATTAGGTCCAAAACATCAAAAAAAGTGACTTTAGTGATAAAATGATAGAAATAGTGACACAAAGTGACAGGTCCCAAAAAAAGTGACAAAAAGTAACTGCGGCTGATACCTGTATATATATATATATATATATATATATATATATATTTTTTTTATATATATATATATATATATATATATATATATATATATATATATATATATATATATATATATATATATATATATATATATATATATATATATATATATATATATATATATATATATATATATATATATATATATATATATATATATATATATATATATATATATATATATATATATATATATATATATATATATATATATATATATATATATATATATATATATATATATATATATATATATATATATATATATATATATATATATATATATATATATATATATATATATATATATATATATATATATATATATATATATATCTCCTATCCCATATATATATATATATATATTTATATATATATAAATCACCATCAGTGCGAACTGCATTGCGATTTTTGTTTCGCCCCGAAAACTATTTTCTTCATAAGCAATTTTGTCGCACTCTGTCAGAACTTAGCTGAATTTAGAATCCGGTACAGCTCATGATTTTGGTTTCTTTGAAACAGAACATTCTGAAGCAATTAGAAAAGGTGGCAGACTTGACATTTTAGAGGCCTCATCAATAACGATTACAGCAACCAAACTATTATATTAGTTTTCTCAACTTTTTCGATGTTATCAAGCGCAAGACGAACAATTTTTCAGTGGCATAGAGTTTAGACTTGTTGAATAAATACTTGGTATAGTTGCAATCTTGATTCTGAGCTGGGGGAGAGACAGAGAAAGAGAGGGGGAATTACCAGTTCCAGTGTTGGGGGTAATATTATGCACGAATCAGTTGTTCAGTAACACCAAGATTTAATGCGTTTCGTTTTTTCACTTCTCTGTTAACCAAGATCAGTTTTTCCACAAACATCATTTTTTGTCGTCCACGATTTTCAACTTTTGAGATGCTTCCATATTACACGCTAGAAGGACATTTGCTCTATCCTAGCTAATCTTCCCTCCGTGCCACTTCGTCATTCAACGTCAGGGTGTGATCAGAAAGATATATTTTCGAAGCTAAGGTATTTTGATGACGTGATCTTCACTTTTCAAGACAATCAACAACGTCGATGCTGGGATCCTGAAGTGCTTGTCGACACTGCTTTTCAATAGCCCACCCTTCACAGCTTGAATTATAAGCCAATTTTACTTACGAAAATTAAAAGGCTATTTAAAGATTCGAAAAATACAAAACAACCGAAATTTGTGACTAAGTTTAATATTTGAAAGAAGATTATGAATTCATATCTCATTAATTCAAAACAGCAACAGATAAGTTGTGACATCAAGCACTGACTTCAAATTGTAGAGTCCAAACCGATGCCGTGGACAGGAAGTATATTTCGTCAAATTTGTTTATGGTTCTGAGCTGTGGTACTACCATATCACAAACCATTTCCAAATAATTGTCTCTAGTGATAGTTCAATCAAAAGCACACCCCATATTATAACACCACGCTGGTTTCGTTGCTACTCAATAATAAAATGCGGATTTTTGCAACAATGGTGCATTTAGTAATAACTGTTCACGCACTCTGACAATTTGAAACAAGCTTTCAGATCAAATTATCTTATTTGGAACAAAATGTTTCTCATTAGTAATATGGAAATCTATCGCCATGCAGAAATAGTGGGTGACCTGGGTTGTTCTTCATAAGACCTGTACCAGTCGTGGACACTAACTTCAGCTTGTCCATTACGCGTCCCAATGACTTTCTTGATATTGAAATTTGTTACAAAACAAAACAGACGAAGATAGAAACGGGTAATATAGATAATGAAGTAATTGTAATCCTGCTACTGGCCCACTCAAGCCAACTTTACCAGCTGGTTACCGCCTCCCTCCTCTCGATCGAGCCTTTGACATCCTCCGATTAGAATCCAGACACGCTTGTTATCAGGAAGGTCGAATTTTTACTTTTTCGGTTTTCTTCGTTTTTTTTAGTTTCTATTTTTCGAGTCTTTATAACCTATTTTGCATTCTTATCCAAAATCATTCCTCATCGATTTTCACGTTTTTAGCTCAATTAGTCCAGGTGCAAATTCAATGGAAGGACAAATAAATAAACAAATAAACAGACAGACACTTGGGTTTCAAATAAGTGGATACGTTTATTTGTAGAGGGTCTGAATTTTTTAGAACTCCCCTCATGGATACAACAATCTGGATATCAGTATTTTCCCTCTTTAGCTGTATTAAATAAAAAAAAAAAGTTTTTTTAACTGAAAGTCAGGAGCGACATTAAAACTTAAAACGAACAAAAATTATTCCGTATATGAAAGGGGCTGTCCCCTCCTCAAAACCTCGCTCCTTACGCTAAAGTTTTTTATTGTTTTAAAAAATTAAGTTGCGTGACAGGTTCAAACTTTAGCGTAAAGAGCGAGGTATTGAGGAGGGGACATCCCCTTTCATATACGGAATAATTTTTGTTCGTTTTAAGTTTTAATGTCGCTCTTTACTCTCAGTTTAAAAAAAAACTTGTCTATTTTTATTTAACTTCTGAACGTTTTTGAGTTAATGCAGCCTTGATTTTGGCTCACCATACATGAATAATCAAAATTAAATTTGAACATAAGTTTTACTTTTTTGGCTAAACGGATTTCGCGAAATTCTGTTCTGACTTAAGATACAAATTTACTTACATAACGAAGTTCTTTATTCGTATGTTTTAATAGGTATATTAGGGAGTGCGCCCCCGAGTCAATACCTTGCTCTTTACGCTAAAGTTAGAATTTTTCTCAAATCACACACCCCAGAATCACACAGGCCGGTTAATTAGAATAGATTGCTGTTCTTAAACTACTAAAAAAAACTTTAGCGCAAAGGGAAAGGTATTGACTTGGGGGCGGCCCCCCTCATATACGTAATAGTTTTTTTTTTTTTAAGTTTTAATGTTGCACTTTACTTTCAGTTGAAAAAACAAGTTTTTTTTATTTAATTTCTGATCGTTTTTAAATAATGCTGGGAAATCCGGCACCCCCTTCATAGAGATTTCCCTTCTCCCAAGGAAACATCCTCCATGGAAGAAAACGTCTTCCCATTAACCAATACTATATGCAAACAATGGGCAAAGTTCATAACTTCCAGCCCTTCCCCCGGGAACTGTTGGGGATTAAGTCATCGTCAAAGACATATTTATTAGATTTTTGACTATGCTGAACAAAATGGCTATCTCAAAATTTGGATTGAGTGACTTTGGGGAAAAAAATGAGCGTGGAAGGGGGCCAAGTTGCCCTCCAATTTTTTTTGGTCACTTAAAAAGGGCACTAGAACTCTTAATATCCGTTCAAAGGAGCCCTCTCACGATATTCTAGGACTACTGGATCGATACGATCACCCCTGGGAAAAAAAGCAGCAAAAAACACAAAAAACAAAAACAAACAAATAAAAAAGCAAAAACAAACAAATAAACACGCATCCGTGATCTTTCTTCTGACAAAAAATACATAATTCCACATTTTTACAGGGTTTTCTTAGACGCTGAATCTGATGGTGTTATTCTTATTAAAGTTTTGTGAATTTTTGGGGGTGTTTCTCCCTTTTTTCGAAAATAAGTCAAATTTTCTCAGGCGCGTAACTTGATGGGCAAAATTAAACTTGATAAAATTTATATATTTCAAATCAGCATAAATTTGATTTCTATTGATGTATCTATGGGTATCAAATTCAGGTTTTTAGAGTTTCGGTTACTATTGAGCCGGGTCGCTCCTTACTTACAGTTCTTTACCACGAACTGTTTGATATAACAACTAAAGAAAACATGTACTTAGCCTTAAAAAACAATTTAGGAGCAAAACGAAAGTTAATAACAGGTCCCCCCCCCCCCTAAAAAACAACAACACAAGAAATGGTTCAAAAGGCACCAGAAAGCGAAAACCAAGACTTTTTGGTAAAAAAAAAAAAGAAAAAAGATTTAACTAATCAATGAAAAAATATTATAAAAAACTAAGCGTAGCAATGTTAATTTCCTTTCAGGAAATACTATAAATGGTCAATTAGCAAGGATAAAGAATAGTGAATTGCTCCCTATGCTTAGTTAGTGTACAATGTTAAAGAATGATGTTGTTGAAAACAGAACAAAAGCCATTTGTTAAGCTTATCACAAACAAATCTAATGCTTGCATCTAAAAAAAATTAAAAAAATAAAATCAAAAGTATTTAAATAAATGATGAAGCAGGATCCAAAACAAGGATCTAGTATACAGAGGTACGCTAGAAAAAAAAACGATACACAAATATGTGACTGACAAAAATGCGATGTTCACAATAATAATATAAAAGAAAAGAAAGACCGATTTTCGGTTGTTCTAGATTGTTTGTTCTTTTCCCCCTTAGTTATTTAGGTCGGGGTGTATTTGGACTAGTTTAAAGATAATGATAGTTTTAGAGAAAAAAAGGGAGGGAAATTGCTATTAATAGTTTTATTATGTTACAACTTTCAAATACTTGCTTTTGTAAACAAAGCATATTAATTATGCTTTGTTTATAATTATATATAAATATAATTATTTGTTTACACAAGCAATAAAATGACGAAAAGTTTTATAAGACTTTAAACTGTATTATTTGAACTATATAACTTGGTTTAGAACGGGGAACAGCGGCGTGACTCCGTAAGCTCAGCCAGAATCGACCCAGCTGTATCTGGGTACCTTGAGAAATTATTGTTTCTGGTTGACGGTTTGTTTTTAGCTTGTTTTAATGTACCATTTATTTTCTTATGTTAAGCAACCTTACGGGGAAAGTAAACAAGAACCCCAACAAAGTCCAATGTCGCATTATTTACTTTTTTTACATAAATAAAAACAACAAAAGTTAGAAAGCTTAAGCGTTAAAGTTAAAAGGTGCGGATGAAAACTATTGAGTGGCTTACCAGTTTCCATAGGTGCGGTAGTCTTTTGACCCCCCTGAGCAGATTCTACTTGGGCTCTCCGTTCTTCCTCTTCTTGTCTTTGCCGCTGTTCTTCCATCGAGACACGCAGAGCCTACGAATGCCAAATTTAAAATAAAATATATACGAAATAAAAAAGGTCATGCCCTATCTTTAGCTTCCCTATCTACCAGCGTTCATTTACCATTCGCAGTTTCAGTTTTGCAATTATGATTCTGCAAAGGTTTTAAAGAAAACTATTTATTTCATGAAGTTACTGACTTAAAAAAAATCCAAAAAAAAATCAGAGGTTGTTTTAAAGCCATGAGGGTAATAACTGAAATATGGCACTAAAGGTGACAAGCCAGAAATGTTTTCAACAAGCAGACTGAATTCTCTTTCCACGTCGAGTTTATTCTTCCCAAGTCTCCAGTTATGGTCAAGCTCCACTTCAAGCTTTTTACTAGTCACAAATATTAATGGTAAGCGAAAACATCTTCGCTACCCAGCTCGCAAATGATTTTCGAAACACCAGACAGTAACAAGTTATATACTATTAAGGGCATGACTCCTGAAATACGCTTTTCTAATGTTTTCTAAAAGTCAAAGACAGGAAATTTTCTCCTAAATAAGTACCCTATTGGAGCCCTTAACAAATAACTATATAAACTGAGGGAACTTGGTCGCAGACCATAGAACAATCTCAAGAATAATAAACTTGAACAACTTACCAATGCTAGTTCAGGATCTTCACTTGCGTCAAAACCGAATTCGAAGCCTTGGCCTCCAAGTCCAGGAATTCCTGCACCATCTTCACCCTAGAAGTATCATTAATGCCGTTAGTATTAAAGACATGGAACGTTAATACTAACTAATGTGACGAGAATTAAATATTGACTTTTAGATCAAGAGAAGTCCAGAGTTTACTTGTAAAACATTTTGGGGCTCAAAATCTTTTTATTACGAGCTTAAATTTCTACAAGTTAAATGTCTGTAACTACAGAAGTAGTTTCAAAACCTACCCTCTTGGCTAAATCAAAATTGCCTCTCTACCTGTATATATACTTTTATTTTTTTTACCTTTTTACCTTTATGTATATAAAGGTATATCTTTAGCCTATTTATGTATTTAGGTATATCTTTTTACCTTTAATTTTTTTTAATGACAGGAAATAAGGATGATGGCACTTAAATATTGACGTATAGACAATAATAAGTTTCAATGACCTGCAACTACAAAATCATATCCAAAGACTTTGTCTAAAGATAGTTTTAGATACTCTTTTGAATGACTTAATCTCTAACAAGCAGCACAACAATTGTGGTTCGATCCCATTTTCTGGGGCTATACTATATGAAAGTAAAAAATGTACAAGTTTTACGGATGGTAAGTTATAAAAAATCGTAGCAGAGAAAAGCGATGGAAATTTAAGACAGCCTCAAATTGGTTTGGAAAAAAAGATTAAAAGGAAGTAATACTTCATGCGAGAGAGCAAAGAGAGAAGCATTGAGATTGGGATGGAAGGGGAGTGTCCGCAGCGGTGTAGGTTTCGGGCAGCTTGATACTGTGATGACTTTCAGTTCCAGCAGAGGCAGCAGAATTTGATGGTCTGTAACAACTAAAGTCCAAATCACAATTTCTAAACTTTTCCTCTTGGCCATACCAGAGTTGCTAATCTTTTCATCTCTGGCGATTTTTTTCCTATGGGGATTTCTAGTCGTAAGATATTACCAGGATGGGAATTAAATATTAATGCTTAAATAGCATCAAAAATCGATTTCCTTAAAGCTATTAAATTCAAACAAAAGCTTTTCAAGTTTTTTCTTTTAACTACCCAAGAGTTCCCATTCAACCTTTTTCTGATGTGTCAT
The DNA here is from genome assembly GCF_049724085.1 of Artemia sp. Qi Xiang Cuo. Taxonomy (NCBI): domain Eukaryota; kingdom Metazoa; phylum Arthropoda; class Branchiopoda; order Anostraca; family Artemiidae; genus Artemia; species Artemia sp. Qi Xiang Cuo. The sequence continues at coordinate 83,589,702 of NC_142794.1, forward strand.
TTTTTCCTATATTGGTTTTAATTGACAGGGCATAAGGATGATACGAATTAAAATTTATGTTTAGACAAAGATACAATTCATTATCGGTAGCTAAACTATGATCTAAACCAGTGTTTGCAAACCGTTTCTCATTGTAGAACTTCACTGCAAAGAACATAATGGATTCCTTCACAAATTAAAATTATTCATTTTCGAAGTGTAAATCAGGCACCATATGTTTAATATATATGTTTAATGAAATAGACCAAAAAAAGAATCTAAACATAAAATTGTTTTTTTAAGCATGTATATTTTCTTTTGCATGATCTTAATTGTTACTGGAATTTTAGTTTCCAATTACTATAAATTTCTTTAATAATTAATTTAAAAAATAATTTGGTTTTTAGTTGTTATAACATCAATAACAACGCAACAAAGAATAATGAAGTCCAAGGGCAAATAAATGTTTACAAAAAATGGTGCTTTATATCACTTTCCTTTAGTTTTACAAATTAAAAACTGTAGTTCATTGAAAACAATATGTATTTTGAACAGTTTCGTTCTTATTAGGCCATTTTTTTTGGGGGGGGGGGGCGTGTTTACAAAAAAAAATTCCAAAACACATCAAAATTTATTAATATACATTTTCAGTTCTCTTCACGAGTCAGAACTAACAATGGCAGGGGGGTTTTAAACTCAGTCCCCTCTGGATGCGGCCTTGAGATTTTATTTGGCAAAACATCAACAAGAAGAAAACAGAAGGACATAACCTATATAACGAACATTGCTGAAAAGTACTCATGAGAGTGGAAAAACTATTTAATTTGGAGCCATATTAATTCAACCCCCCCCCCCACCGAAAAAAATAATAGATTGTCAAAGAAAATAAAGTAAAACTTTCGATTTCAAATCGAACGAGCCTCTTCCGAGTTTTATACAACCACCCCTTCCATAAAAGCTTATAATGTTAACAAACGGCAACTTGCATAACTTACAGCCCTTGCCTAAGGAGCTGCAGGGGGGGGGGGGTCGACCCTGGAGGCATTGTGACAGGTTCTTTGGACTATTTATAGCAAAATGACTATCTCAAAATTTTGGTTAGATGCATTTGGAAAAAGAGAGCATGGGGGGGGGGAGGGGAGGGGAGGAATGGCTGGTTGCTCTGCAATTAATTTTGACTCTTAGAAAGGGCACTAGAATTTTAATATCAATCGAATGAGTTACTTCCGAAGTTTCTGCGACAACTCCTTCTATATGGAGTGCCTTAGTGAAAAACAAATAAAAGATAATACATTGTGCCGACACCGCTCTTTACTTAGGCAGCGCTATTACGCTGCCTAAACTATTCTTGCTTCATAATATGCAGAATAATTGTAGTAAACACATTTTGACTGTAATTCCACTATACTTTACACCCCCCTCCCCTAATGTGCAAATATATAGCCCAAATTACATATTTACCATGCATTTTGCCATGCGTGACTCTTGTTTCAACCCGTCTTTCCGTAGAATAGCAGTCAAAATGTGTTAACTGCAATTATTCTACATTCTATGAAGTAAGAAGTGGGAAACTTAACATTTCTCCTTCTCTACAGCCCGAATTCTAGGCTTCAACCAAAATTAGTTTATATCATCCAAATTCAGTTGAAAAACAAATTAAACTTTCACAAAAATTATTAAGAAAAAGAAAAGTAACCTGAACAACTGGAGATGAAATGAGAGCATCCGAAAGGTGGGGTCCTGGTGGTATGGTTACCAAATGACTTCCCGTGCCATCTTTTCCATTTAATGTATTGATAAAAGTCGTCATTGGTCCAGTATTTACTTCCTATAATAAAAAAACACGAAAGATAGAAAACTTAACTTCTTTTTTCATCTCGTTTGATTCAAGGATTGATTCATCTGATACAATAACAAGATATAAAACTTAAACAATATTTATACACGCATAACAAAAAAAATTTACAAAACATACCCTCAAATAGACAAAAACAAGGTCGAATTTACTAGTCAAAATCAATTACTTTATAGACACGGAAAATCGGGGAAAAGTGCAGATAGGTGAAGTATTGCACTCTTGTACTCTACTTACTTTACGTGTCCAATAGCATTTTCCAAATATTGGTAGAAAAATACTTTAAAAGAAGTATAATCGTCAAAAATAGTTTCCCTACCTTAATAAAAAAAAACGAAAAAAAAACAAGTTACTTCGTTTCAGAAAACAGAATACGCACATAATGGAATATGTAAATATTTTCAATACTAGAAAACCCTGTGAAATGTGTATGAATTTTGGTGCACAGTCCCGTGTTGAATGTGACTGTAAAATTCGGACATTGCCCGATGCTCGTTCCCATCGTTTAACACAAACTTTTAGTAATAATTTACTAAGAATTCCGTAAGTTAACAGAAAATTGACTATTGAAAATATTTAATATAATTCCTCAACAGTTACAGATGTTGTGGCACAAAATTGTTGATGGATTTTGAGCGCAGAATATAAAAAAATAGAAGAACAAAAATAACCTCCGGTTATTTAAAAATTGTTTAACATTTAGAAGATAAACGAAGGAGACTTTTAAGTTTTTATTACCTCCCTATATCTGTGAGGAAATCTGAAATCAGTTATATATCTCTTTTTCGCGTTACAGGGTCCCATTTTTTAATTTGCCGCCAAACTAATACTTCTTTACGAATTGCAAGGGACACATCTTTTCTTAGTTGACAATACTGCTTCCGCGAGCTGACCGAATACTGCTTTTAATAATTGAGACGTTGGAAAGAGGCTTATGGTATAGCGGATTATTGCTTCTTTGCCCCTTGCTTTTTAATACCATTTCCAAATTTCCTCTCTCGCAAATAAGATGCATAGAGTCTAGTAAACCTAAGTGGGAGTTAAGCTCAAAGTAAGAGCTCTTTACGATTTAAGGCTAGCTTGACATATTTTAAACTTGTAAACCTGATCAAAGAATATATTTTTTTTTTCCAATCAGTCTTTTTTTAATACCTTTGAGTAGATATTAATAGGGTGGTTTTATCCCTCTCGTTAAAAACTGTGGCTCTAATAAGGATTCGTGACCCTTAAATTGGGGCTGCCTCTATATTTTCACGACTAGAATGGAAGCCAGTTTTATTTAGTCGTCATTGAACATCCACCAGGTTTACTCTACCAACCCCTACTTTTCGAGGGCTTTAGAGGTTCAAACTTAACATATAAGATTCAAGCTTATACCCAGTGTCTATCCCCATAGGATCTTCGCCCAACACCCAAGGCCGCATTTCCAGGATTTTTTTTCAGGGGGGGGGGGTACAAAAAACATTTAAAAATGCATAAAAAAAATTTATATGTTTTTTTGTTACGTTTTTATTAGTCGGACAATTTTTTTTTGGGGGGGGGGGGTCAAATACCCTCCCCCCTCCATGGAGACGGCCTTGTAAACTCAAGTAATAATTTTAATATTGTTCCATGCACTACATGTAAACAAAACAATAATTGAAATCTAGCATAAACTTGAAACTATGGAAGTTTTAAGAGCATGTTCACACTTGGTAGATAATAAACAAAAAAACAGTTTTTTCACCTGAAAGTACAGAGAAACATCAAAACTCAAAATGAAAAGAAATTATTCTGTATATGAAGTTGTTGCCCCACTCCTCGATACCTTGCTCTTCATGCTAAAGTTTTTGGCCCTTTTCAAAAAGCTTCCTATTCTAATTAAACGGTCCTTGTGTTTCAGGAGTCGTTCTTAAAAATTGGAATAAATAGTCAAACTTTATCGTAAAGGGCAAGATATTGAGGAGGGGGACAACCCCTTTCATACACGCAATAATTTCTATTCGTTAGTAGAGGAGGGGGTACCAGCACGAACAGAACCACGTGGTTTATTGTTTTCTCAGTGAGAATGAAAAAACAGGAATTTTCTAACTTGGAAAACCATGAAATTTGTCACATTTATGGTTGTTTTAATGGATGGATATGTGTGTTGGTCGATTTATTTTATGTTTTCCTCGGATGTCAACATCAAATTATGGATGTTTTATGGTTTTTGTCAGTGAGAATTTGAAAAACAGGAACTTTCTCACATTTTTGTATGTTTTTATGGTTTTTGTCAGTGAGAATTTGAAAAACAGGAACTTTGTCACATTTAAGGATGACAACAGCAATTCATGTCTGTTTTATGGTTTTCTCAGTGAGAATGAAAAAACAGGAATTTTCTCACTTGAAAAAACATGAATTTTGTCACATGTATGGTTGTTTTCTTGGATGGATATGTGTGTTGTTCGATTTATTTGATGTTTTTCTCGGTTGTCAACATCAAATTATGGATGTTTTATGGTTTTTGTCAGTGAGAATTTTAAAAACATGAATTTTCTCACATTTATGTCTGTTTAATGGTTTTTGTCAGTGAGAATTTGAAAAACAGGAACTTTGTCACTGAGAAAACCATAAACCACGTGGTCCTGTCAGCATTTTTAATGCTGAAGGGGCACCATATATGGGCATGGAATCCCCTGGGAAATTGATTGCATAATCGATTGGGAATTTGGAACACCTGTGCTGTCGACCTCAATTCACCTATCGTGAATCAATAATTCCCCTTAGAAACAACAAATTAATTTCCCCTTCTTGACAGATCAATCAATCAATGACATCATCTGTCAGACTTTAAAAATTTCCGCCTAGAAACATTTCACCAGGAATAGATTCCCCTTAGAAACAACAAATTAATTTCCCTTTCTTGACAGATCAATCAATCAATGACATCATCTGTCAGACTTTAAAAATTTTCGCCCTAGAAACATTTCTCCAGGAATAGATCCAGGTCATTAATGTCTTTGCCTCGGGAACAGTTCTACTGGTCGAACTCCAAAGGATATTAATAACCAAAGGCCATGGAAACAATTAGGCAAGAAACATCTTAGCGATGAATTGTTTTAGCGTGCGAGAAGGTTTCCTATTAATTTGAAATGCGTTAGCACAGAGATGCCAATAACAAAGGAACACGCTGAATTTGCGTTTAGGGATTATTTGGGCGAAACCGTTTTATCCATTTTATGGGATTATTTCGGCGAAACAGATAGAGACATTTTGAAAGAAGATTTTAGAAAGGGTTTTAGAAGAGGTTTTGAGTGTGGTCGTTATAATACACAAGTTTCATTTGAACAGTGTTGTGAGGTCCTCTAACCCAACCCCAAAGGGTTCCAATCCTCATACCCCAACCCCGAAGGAAGCCCCCGGTCCTCAAAGGTCCACCGGGCTCCCAAAGGCCCTCCACCGGTCCCCAAATGTCCCCCCGGCCCCCAACTGCCCCCCCCGGACACTCAAAGGTCCCCCAAGCTCCCAACGGGCCACCGGCACCCCCAAAGGCCCACCCCAGACCCTCAACGGCCATCCCCGGGCCCCCCAAAGGCCCATCGAGCTCCCACAGGACCATCGGGGTCCCAAAGGCCATCGACCGGTCCCCAAATGTCACCCAGACACCCAAAGGCCCTCCCTGTGCCCCAAAGGCCCTCCCTGTGCCCCAAAGGCCCTCCCCCGGCCCCCCTCCTCCTCCTCCTCCCACCTCCTCCTCCTCCTCCTCCTCCTCCTCCTCCTCCTCCCCCGCCTCCTCCTCCTCCTCCTCCTCCTCCTCCTCCTCCTCCTTCCTCCTCCTCCTCCTCCTCCCTCCTCCTCCCACCTCCTTCCTCCTCCTCCTCCCACCTCCTCCCACCTCCTCCCTCCTCCTCCTCCCTCTTTCTCCTCCTCCCCTCTCCCCCCCCATTCCCTCCCCATTTTTTATACTTTTTTTGTGCATTGAGACACAGAACGACCCCCTGCCCCCGGCCCCTCCCCCCTCCAAAGGTCTGATTTTTTCAAAGTTCATTTTGAATTTCTTTCATTGAAATGCAAGAGTTGGAATATTTCAGTAGTGTTTGGTTGTGGTTTACCTTGTCACAGTTACATTTTCTTGATTTTTCAAAGTTCATTTTGAATTTCTTTCGTTGAAATGCAAGAGTTGGAATATTTCAGTAGTGTGATGTTGTAGTTTACCATGTCACAGTTACATTCCCTTAATTTTTCAAAGTTCATTTTGAATTTCTTTCGTTGAAATGCAAGAGTTGGAATATTTCACTAGTGTGATGTTGTTGTTTACACTGTCACAGTTACATTCACTTAATTTTTGATAGTACATTTTGAATTTCTTTCGTTGAAATGCAAGAGTTGGAATATTTCAGTAGTGTTTGGTTGCGGTTTACCTTGTCACAGTTACATTACCTTAATTTTTGATAGTCCATTTTGAATTTCTTTAGTTGAAATGCAAGAGTTGGAATATTTCAGTAGTGTTTGGTTGCGGTTTACCTTGTCACAGTTACATTTTCTTGATTTTTCAAAGTTCATTTTGAATTTCTTTCATTGAAATGCAAGAGTTGGAATATTTCAGTAGTGTTTGGTCGTGGTTTACCTTGTCACAGTTACATTTTCTTGATTTTTCAAAGTTCATTTTGAATTTCTTTCTTTGAAATGCAAGAGTTGGAATATTTCAGTAGTGTTTGGTTGCGGTTTACCGTGTCACAGTTACATTCCCTTTATTTTTCAAAGTTCATTTTGAATTTCTTTCGTTGAAATGCAAGAGTTGGAATATTTCAGTAGTGTTTGGTTACGGTTTACCCTGTCACAGTTACAGCCCCTAAATTTTTCAAAGTTCATTTTGAATTTCTTTAATTGAAATGCAAGAGTTGGAATATTTCACTAGTGTTTGGTTGCGGTTTACATTGTCACAGTTCCATTTTCTTGATTTTTCAAAGTTCATTTTGAATTTCTTTCTTTGAAATGCAAGAGTTGGAATATTTCAGTAGTGTTTGGTCGTGGTTTACCTTGTCACAGTTACATTCTCTAAATTTTTCAAAGTTCATTTTGAATTTCTTTCGTTGAAATGCAAGAGTTGGAATATTTCAGTTGTGTTAGGTCGTGGTTTACCATGTCACAGTTACATTATCTTATTTTTTCAAAGTTAATTTTGAATTTCTTTCGTTGAAATGCAAGAGTTGGAATATTTCAGTAGTGTTTGGTTGCGGTTTACCTTGTCACAGTTACATTCACTTAATTTTTCAAAGTTAATTTTGAATTTCTTTCGTTGAAATGCAAGAGTTGGAATATTTCACTAGTGTTTGGTTGTGGTTTACCTTGTCACAGTTACATTGTCCTGATTTTTCAAAGTATATTTTGAATTTCTTTCATTGAAATGCAAGAGTTGGAATATTTCACTAGTGTTTGGTTGTGGTTTACCATGTCACAGTTACATTTTCTTGATTTTTGAAAGTTCATTTTGAATTTCTTACATTTAAATTCAAGAGTTGGAATATTTCACTAGTGTTTGGTTGTGGTTTACCTTGTCACAGTTACATTTTCTTGATTTTTCAATGTTCATTTTGAATTTATTTAATTGAAATGAAATAGTTGTAATATTTAAGTAGTGTGATGTTATGGTTTACCTTGTCACAGTTACATTTTCTTGATTTTTCAAAGTTCATTTTGAATTTCGTTCGTTGAAATGCAAGAGTTTGAATATTTCAGTAGTTTTTGTTTGTGGTTTACATTGTCAAAGATACATTTTCTTGATTCTTCAAAGTTCTTTTTGAATTTCTTTCGTTGAAATGCAAGAGTTGGAATATTTCAGTAGTGTTTGGTTGTGGTTTACCTTGACATATCTACATTTTCATGATTTTTAAAAGTTTATTTTGAATTTATTTCGTTTAAATGCCAGATTTGAAATATTTCAGTAGTGTTTGGTTGTGGTTTACCTTGTCACACTTACATTTTCTTGATTCTTCAAAGTTCATTTTGAATTTCTTTCGTTGAAATGCAAGAGTTTGAATATTTCAGTAGTGTTTGCTCGTGGTTTCACTTTTCATATTTACATATTACTTATTATTCATAGTTAAAGTAGAATTTCTTCCTTTTTAATTCAATATTTGTAATATTTAAGTAGCGTTTGATTGTGGTTTAACTTGTCAAAGTTACATTTTCTTGATTTTTCAAAGTTCATTTTGAATTTCATTCGTCGAAATGCTAGACTTGGAATCTTTCAGTAGTGTTTGAGTAATACGTAACTGAACC